>NC_142025.1:113848709-113902017 GCF_049901735.1 Notechis scutatus
ACATTATGACTGAAATAAAATAAAATGCAGCTCCTGGTTTTCAAATTTCTAAATGCTTTTGGGGCATTTCACCTATTATTGAAGAAAATAGAGGAATTTTACTTAGTGGAGTCAATTATCCTTCAGTCCTTTCCACATGCACAGGTGCCTAATATCTGTAAGAGTTAAATGAAATGAAAAATGGGTGGGAAGCCAGGAGCAAGTTGTTCTGATGAACCTTAGTTAGAAACTGAGGAAGCAACCAGGAGAGCAACCTCCTTTCTGGAAACTGTTTCTTCCATTCTTTATACCCTGTTTTCTTGGCTACATTGGGCTGGGAACAAGAAAATGTGAAAGGCAAAAAGGTTTTCAAGAAGCTTGAGAAATAGACTTCTTATGTTTTGAGAATTTCTCCCTCAAAAGCATACTAAAATTATGGCAAAATCAGTAATGCTTTTCTTTTCTTCATTTTTCTTTTCTTTTTATTCCCAATAATATAACTCCACCAATTTCTTAAAGGCATGAAATTCAATAATTCTCTTGGAGACGTCTTGACACTTTACGATCAAGAGAACATGGAAGTGGATTCGATATCATAAACATAGTCACCTTTTCCAATTCTACTTTCCAGAGACACAAAATTGGAAAGGTGGATCCTGATGCTGCAAAAGGACAGGAATTTGTCATTAATGAGGACATGATTGTTTGGCATAGATCATTTAACCAGGTATGGTTCAAGGATAATTTTTATAACCCATTCTCATTTGGATTGTTTTGGCTTGGAAATTTACTGTTCTCCTTCCAGGAAAACCATGAGAAATTAAATTAAAAATAACATATTTCCACTTTAAATGGACACCGAAATATAATTTTATCATATTTTATCTATATATCAAATTATTGTATTTTATTTCAATTTTATTTTAGACTGTATTTTATTCCAATTTCATTTTAAATCATATTTTTATTTTAAATTGCTTTTATCAAATTTTAGTAATAATTGGTTTCTAGAATTCTGCACTTTGATATGGCCCAAGGGCTAATCAATGAATCAATAATGTAAGATAACTTCACTAATATTGTACACATGATTAGAATTCCCCCAAATAGCAAATGGAACATGGGACAGAAAATAAATGCATTTAAATGACTACATATCCTTGGTTGAATGAAACTTTGATGTGATTTAAAACTAATTTGATTGGCTCTGATCAAATTTTATTGATTTTATTTGGTTTGTCAATTGCTTACAAGATGAATGAATGGATGAGTTGGATTAATGAAACATCACATATTCAGTTCCTGATATGAATCTGATTTAAAAAGGGAAATACAGGACAAGTGTGCTCACAAATCCAAACTGCAGATTTAAAATATACTTAAGTTTGAGTTGAAATGCTTTCTCAAATCCTATTTATTTCTTGTCACTTTTATATATATCATGGGGAGGACTTTTCTTTTTATTATAACAGTATTGCACATTCAATGTACAGTATAACAACTGATCTTTATTCAAAACAATACAAATTCACTTTCTGATATTATGAAATTAATAACTAGGTGCTTTCCATTTCTCTGTGCAATGAATATTGTCACCCTGGTTATCAGAAAAAGAAGGATGAAGGGAAAAAATTCTGCTCTTACAATTGTGTTCCATGGCCAGAGGGGAAAATCTCAAAAAAGATTGGTACGTTAATGACTTCTTAGATTTTGTTGTAATAGAGATAAACTTGAAATATCAGTCATTACATGATATGGGTATTTTTCTGAAGCAGCATGCTTTCAGCTAATTAGTTTTGGGCTGGATTTGGAAATTGGAAATGAAGAAACAAAGAAACAAAGAAAACAAAAACTTTAAAATAAATACATGTATGGAAGCATTTGTTTTCAAAATGATACATTTATTATGCCACATTTCTCCACTATTTGGCTTAACTAAAAAATCCTCCTTATTCATATTTTCTCTACAGTTATATATACTCTATGCACTGGAGCTTAGTCTCTTATGCTTATGCATGAATTTCTTGGTGTCCAATCACACTTGGCTTATTCCATTCTGTACTATTCTATTCTGTTATGTTCCATTTCATTCAATCCATTCAATATTGATGCTCTTGTTACCCATATTTATTGTTTATTGAGATAAACGTAAAAGTGAACTTTAAAAGAAACAAAGAAAGAAAACAAAATTAAAAATAAAATAAAATAATTATATAAAAATGATTTATTTGGCCATCACAAATTCTGTTTCCATGTACTTTGCATTTGAAATATATGGCTATGGAGATTCTCAGTCATCCAGGTCATGGTTTTCCCAAAGGTACTTTTTTTTAAGGAGACAACTGGATTTGCTGGTTTTTCTTTGAAGACTCATCCAAGAAGCTTTTTCAGTGACCCTGATGACACAGATAATTTTCCATGTGACCTTAATGATTCACTAAAAGAATACAAATGTCCAGCTGTCTGCAAGGAGTATAACACCTTCCACTCCCTACCATCCAGTCAGAGCTGAAGAAGCTTCTTGGATGAGAAGTGAAATGTATTCAAAGAAAAACCAGAAAGTCCAATTGCCTTTTGAAAAAAAGCACCTTTGGGACATTTGAAATATGTGTAACATATTAATCTACATCCTTGATAACTTTTTCATTTTCACTTGAAATTTGATAAGAACATTCAATTTACTATTAAAATTATTAGTTGACTTTCTCATGAATCCATGTTCAGGTAAGTTTTTTTCTTTTTCTTTATAGACACGCTTGCTTTTAATGTCCTGGAGATCAATAAGCAAGCTATGACAATGATGAATATATCAAGAAAATAATTAGCTTCTTATGAATTATCTTTAGGAATCATTTATGACACTATTGCTAAACTGCATTTACTCATTACAATATGGGTGGTTGTTGTTTTTTTCATTTCAGATATGATAGCTTGCTTCCAATGTCCAGAAGATCAATATGAAAACTGAGAAAGAAATGAATGTCTCCTGAAAAGAATAAACTTTCTGTCTTATGAAGAACCTTTAGGGTATAGTTTAGCTTGTCTTGCTGCTGTATTCTTTCTCATTACAATATGGGTGCTAGGAACATTTACTAAGCACAAAAACAGCCGTATTGTGAAAGCCAACAACCGGGATCTCACCTATACTCTCCTCAGAGCTGGATGGTTTCTTGCTACATCGCTTGAATAGAGATAAGACTGTTGGAAAGAATAAAGGAGGAGGGGTTTGTATGTATGTGAGAGACAATTGGAGTACAAACTCGAAGATTATAACAAGCCACTGCTCTGCTGAAGTAGAATATATGACTGTAAAGATTAGACCTTTTTATTTGCCACGCGAATTTAACGCTGTCATCATATTGGTTGTTTATATTCCACCAGATGCAAAAGCTGATCTAGCTTTGAATTACTTGGGTGATGAAGTTAGTAATTTGCAAACTAAGTATCCAGATGCTGTATATATTGTAGCAGGGGATTTCAATCATGTTGATTTGCGAGTTGTTCTTTCTAAATTTCATCAACATGTGAGATGTGCGACCAGGGGTTGAATACTTTAGATAAAGTTTACACAAATATTGCACGGGTATAGGATTTTGCAGCTACCACATCTAGGTATGTCTGACCATTTATCTTTGGTTTTGGCTCCTGAGTATATTTCTAAGAGGAAGAAGTGGGGGCTGTAGGAAAGACAGTGAAATGTTGGCCTGAGGGGCGATTACGCAGCTTCAAGATTGTTTTGAACGAACCAACAGGGACATCTTTGAACATCAAGATTTAGAGCATTATACAGCTGCAGTTTTGGGATATATGGCCCATTGCATTGATACTGTTACGACGAACAAGTGTATTCGATCCTACCTAAACCAAAACCATGGATGACTGGCACTGTTAGGTCCCTTTTGTACAAGAGAAATAAGGCATTTAAGTCTGGAGATGCCTCACTGTATAGTGTGGCTAGAGCAAATTTGAAGCGTGGTATTAAACAAGCCAAGGCTGCATACAAGGGAAAGATAGAAGACTGGTTATCTAATAATAACCTGAGACAAGCTTGGCAGGGGATTCAGCAGTTAACTAATTTTAAAGCACAAAAGGCTAGTATGGGTGGAAAACATGAGTTGGTAGAGGAACTAAACACCTTTTATGCTCGGTTTGAGATGAATCAACTGGAAGTGGAGTTACCATCACCACTACCATTGTTGATCGAGCACTGTGCTCCTCTTGTTGTGAAGGAGCACGATGTTAGGTGTATAATGAAAGCGGTAAACTCTAGAAAAGCTGCAGGACCTGATAACATTCCTGGTTGTGTAGTAAAAGAATGTGCGGATCAGTTAGCCGGGGTGTGGACTGAGATTTTCAATCGTTCTTTGCTACAGTCTATTGTTCCAACTTGTCTGAAGGCTTTATTATTGTTCCAGTACCCAAGAAGTCACCTGCAAATGCTTTAAATGACTATAGGCCGGTGGCATTGACTTCTGTGATAATGAAGTGCTTCGAGCAGTTAGTTCGGAAATACATTATTTCTTGCCTTCCTGCTACCTTTGACAATTATCAGTTTGCTTATAGAACAAACAGATCTACTGAGGATGCTGTCAATACTGTTCTTCATACTGCCCTATCTCATTTGGAGAAAAAGGAACGTATGTCAGAATATTATTTGTTGATTTTAGTTCTGCTTTCAACACAATATTACCCCACAGATTGATGTCTAAGCTTAAAGATCTGAAGCTACCGGACTCTATATGTTGGTGGATTCTGAATTTTTATCACATTGTTCACAAAGGGTTAGGATGAATGAACATATCTCTTCTGCGAAGATTCTCAATACTGGCACTCCTCAGGGCTGTGTATTGAGTCCACTTTTATTCACTATTTATACATCTGATTGCACCTCTATTCATCTGAGTAATAAGATCATTAAGTTTGCAGATGATACAACGTTGGTGGGGCTCATTTCTGATAATGATGAGTCTGTGTACAGGGATGAGGTTCATTAGTTGTCCCTCTGGTGCAAAGTAAACAATCTTATTTTTAATATAAATAAGACGAAGGAATTTATAGTGGATTACAGGAACAGCAGTTCAGATATCCAGCCATTGTACATCGATGATGTTTTGGTAGAACAGGTGGCAGAATGTAAGTTTCTAGGTATCACCCGGAAACAAGAGCTAACATGGGGGGCAAATACTTTAGCCCTAGAAAAAAAGGCTCATCAACTACTGTATTTTTAAAGACTTTTACGATCACAACAACTGCCAGAGAGTCTGTTGGTTGCCTTCTATCGAAGCTCTATAGAGAGCATTTTATCCTATTGCCTCTGTGTGTGGTTTAGGAGTTGTACAGAGGCGGAGAAAAGGGCACTCCAAAGAGTGAAAAAGGGCACAAAAGATCAGCGGATGTTCTCTTCCCTCATTGGAGGATTTGTATAACATGGGATGTAGAAGGAAGATACAAAAGATCTTGAGAGACCCTTCACATCCAGGCCACTCGTTGTTTGAGATCCTACCATCAGGAAGATGATATAGAGTGCTGAAAGCTAGGACAAGTAGATTTAAACATAGTTTTTTCTTAAGTACTGTGATCAGGTTAAATGCAGAGTTATGAATCTGGTGGTCTTAACATATATATATCTTGGTTGTATAGTTTTTAACTTAATTGTTTTAATTTGTTTTACATTGTTATTTGTATATGTCTTTTGGTGTTGTTTAGTTGTATGTTGTGAAAGAGCACTTTATTTCGTTGTTCTCAGGTTCTGAGTACAATGACAATAAATTTATCTATCTATCTATCTATCTATCTATCTATCTATCTATCTATCTATCTATCTATCTATCTATCTATCTATCTGTCTCATCTCCCTTTTGTTCTGCTTTCTCTGCTCTTTGCTCTCTCTTGGACAACCTGGGAGAGTGACTTGTCTCTTCAGACAGTCTGCATTTGGTCTCATTTTCTCATTGTCCATCACTTGTGTGTTAGCCAAAACCATCCTTGTTTCTCTTGCATTCAAGGCCATCAAACTAGGATCTCGGAGGAGGACATGGGTGGGGAAAAGACTGGCTGTTTCCATTGTCCTTCTCTGCTCTCTGTTCCAAGCTAGCATCTGTATTGTGTGGTTGTCAACTTTTCCCCCATTCCCAGAGTTAGATGTCCACTCAATCATTGAAGAAATGGTTCTACAATGCAATGAAGGTTCAGTTGTTATGTTTTATTGTGTCCTGAGTTATATGGCCCTCCTTTCATTTGCCAGTTTCATTGTGGCTTTCCAGGCTCATAAACTATCTGACAGTTTTAATGAAGCCAAGTTCATCACCTTCAGCATGCTGGCTTTTTGCAGTGTGTGGGTCTCCTTTGTCCCAACCTACCTGAGCACCAGGGGAAAAGCCATGGTGGCTGTGGAGATCTTCTCCATTTTGTCCTCTAGTGCTGGGCTTCTAGGTTGCATCTTTTCCCACAAGTGTTACGTTATTGTGTTGAGGCCTGATTTAAACAACAAGGAACAATTGATAAAGAGACATGCTTAACTATTTTTTCTTTTTTGATTATGTTTTTAAGTTGATAAGTCAATAATCATCCAGATTATAAATTAATATTTAATTTATTCATATCAAACTATGTTTACCATCCTAATGTACTTTCTGAAATTTTGGTTTATGAGAAATTCTATCAAGTTTTTCTCAATGGCATTCTAGGATATCTAACAGATTTAATGTGGGAAGACTGGTGATTTCTGAGATCCAAAGAGAAATTATTTTATAATCAATCATTTATAATTTTCCAATTGTCTCTTTATATTTTCCGTGGAAGATAAAATTACATTTTATAAATTACTCAGTGTAAATATAGGTATAATGATGAAATTCAAAATGTGAAGTTGAATCTCCACTTCCGCTTCAAATGTTTATTTTTTAAAAGTGAAAATTTAGGAGTGTCTACTATATTGTCACAGAAGTAATATAATATAATGCAATGTAACTTTAATAAATACATTTCTTTTATAATCAACCTATTATTTTTTATTAAAAATATATTCTGAATGTTGAAAGGATGATACTGTATATTTGGTTGTGTTTGTTCCTTGTTGTCTGTATATCTGTTGTCTTATTTCATCTCCTTCAATTTTTCCATGAAGCTCAGAGAGAAGACACCCATGAAAGATTACATAGGGATGATCCAATCCACAGTCTCAGCTTCCCCCCTATTCCAAGCAGTGACCCATGGTTCATATGGATCATGCAGCTAATCAGTTTGAACAGCCTATAGTTTTATGATACCCTTCTTGCTGCATTAGTAAAAAATAGGCAGACTGATCTCTTAGGTTTTGCCCCCTGCAGATAAGGGAAACATCAAGAGCCCCCACTCCCGCTCCAATTTTCAATCACATTGCCACTGCTTCAACAAAAACACTGAATCAATACCCAACATCCCACACCCATCCATGATGTCCCCCTCCTTGCTCAGAAGCCTGGACCCAATGTTGTCATCTCATATGTTGACAGTATGTCACCACTGTCGCATATCAGGCTGTGAATGATCTGGGATTGCCCCATGGCTGCTATCATCATCATCTTCTTTTAACAACCCTATAATCCCTTGGGGGGTGGAGTCTGGGCAACTGAATGGAGCTGAGTGTTTACTGGCTGGATGTCCTTCCTGTCACCAATGCAGAGTTTTGTTCAGTTGAGAATATATCTATATATATAATATATATAACATGCCTCTACCTAGGCTCAAACTCACAGTCTCTTTATTTTGAGGTGAGAGCTCCATCTCTAAACCAACACACCAGGCCCATGGCTGCTATGGTATCCATAAACTTCTATGCCACCTGAGATCACTCTTCTAGGATATGCAGCTTAAAATCCCCCCAAACCATGAATCTGAGGAATTCCACTGTCAACCCAATGAAAGCAAGATTAGGTAGGGAGTTTGTTACAAGTGAAGGAGGATGGTGCAGCTACAACTATGCCAACTGATCCCTAGAGCCCAACTTAATGAATAGGGTCTCACATTCACTAATCTATTTTGCAATGACGCTATATATCTTCAGAGACTTCTGGATGCTGACTGTCACACCTCATCCCTTTTCCTGAAATCTCCACCAATAAAACCCATCTAGGCCATCCACATTTTTTGTACCCAGTCTGGAGACAGAGAGAGAGAGAGAGAGGAAAGGAGGGAGGGAGAGGGAGAGGGAGAGAGAGGGAAGGAGAGAGAAAGATTATATGAATATATACTAATTCTAAACATGATATTAAAAGAAATTCCTAGAACAAGAAACGTTCTTGGGTTCCCTCTCAGAAAGAAGTATTGGAACCAATTTCACAGAAACATATCAAGAAAAGAGAAAGAAGTAGTCCCATCCTGAGTAGAGGATAAACAGTATGTTTTAACCTGCAAAACCACATGTTCAGACTAGTTTTATTATACAATGCCCAAACATTTTGGAAATAATATTATATGTATTATATTGTTTTCTATTAAACCCATAATAAACCACATGATTGCATTGTTGGAAAAAAATCTGCTATAACCACATCACATGAAACTTAACATACATTAACTGCTTATGGATTTCCAAGCTCCAATACCTGTAACAGTTCATTTAGTGACTGTTTAAAGTTACAATGGCACTGAAAAAAGTGACATATGATTATTTTTCACACTTATGACCATTGCAGCATCCCCATGGTCATGTGATCAAAATTCAGACACTCGACTAATATTTTATGACAATTGCCATGCCCCAGGGTCAAATGGTCCCCTTTTGCAACCTTCTGACAAGCAAAGTCAATGGGGAAGCCAATTCACTTAATAACTGTGTTACTAATTTAAGAAATGCAGTGATTCACTTAACAACTGTAGCAAGAAATGTTGTAAAACTTGGCAAAATTCACTTAACAAATGTCTTGCTTAGCAATAGAAATTTTGGGCTTAATTGTGGTGATAAGTAAACGACTACCTGTACAAAATAAAGATTTAAAGATGTTGGCTTCAGCTATTCAATAACTTTTGTTATCTGAAGTCTCCTTCTCATTTTCAGAAGGTCTAAAGAAATAGCCTGATGATGATGATGTATCAATTGTTACTTAATGATGATGATGTACCAATTGTTACTTAAGCAATTTCTTCCCCCCCCTTTTAATCTCACATTTTAAGGGACGCAGCGGCTCAGTGGCTAAGACACTGAGCTTGTCAATCAGAAAGGTAGGCAGTTTGGCTGTTCAAATCCCTAGCAGTGCATAAAGGAGTGAGCTCATGTTACTTGTCCCAGCTTCTGCCAACCTAGCAGTTTGAAAGCATGTAAAAATTCAAATAGAAAAATAGGGATCACTTTGGTGGGAAGGCAACAGTGTTCTGTGTCCCTTTGGTGTTTAGTCATGCCGGCCACATGACCACAGAGATATCTTCAGACAGTGCTGGCTCTTTGGCTTTGAGATGGAGATGAGCACCACAGAGATGGAGATGAGCACCACCCACTGGAGCCGGAAATGACTGGCACATATGTGTGAGGGGAACCTTTACCTTTACACTTCTCTTAATTACCAATAGTTTCTAAGTCAAAGTGCAGAATTTTCTTACTTTATCACAGGGCTGTGAAACTCGCTGTGCACACCCATGTCTGGTTTAGTGAAGGAGAAATTTGTCCCAATACATCAAATGACATTGCTGTGATGCCATGAGTTTGACACCCCTGCTCTATCATATCATTCAAAAATTCATTGTTTCTCTCTTTTTAGCCTGGTTAATTTTGAAGTACTTTTTTTTTTTGCCCTCATCAAAATCTGTGTCACCTATTTGAAACTAAGAGAGAATCAATTAATCAATTAAACATAGACTTGAGATTAAAAAATCAGGGAATAATAAATAAATTAATAAATGTATTTCATTTTATTTATTTTCATTTAAATCTGATTTGATAGGATTGAAATAGTATAGCATTTATGTTTCATTAAAAAAATCTCAGAAATTATATGACTAATATATTTCATATTATAATGATCTAAATTGAAGACACAACTTCTCTTAGCGGCTAACATATAAGAACTCGACAATACATTAGGGAAAATGCATTTTGAATAATTATTTTTATTGATTGCTGCCCATTGTTTAGCCATGATGAAGTTTCAGAAGGCCAGGAATCCTGTATGGATCAAGTATAAACCATGAAAAGTGACCTTCATTGCATTGTAGAATCACTACTTCAATAACTGAGGGAAGAATAGATTTAGGAAATTAAAGGAGGAGACATTACATTCACGAAATACAAATATTGGGAAGAAATATTAAAAAGGGGGCAGTCTTTATTTTTTTCTATGCTAATAGAAAAAATAAAATAATGTAAACATAATTTAATTATTTCGTTTTATTAGTTGGTGTCTGCTATTTAGTTCTGGCCTCAACACAATAATGAAGCATTTTGGGAAGAAGATACATCCCAATAACCCAGCACTGGAAGACAAGATGGAGAAGATCTCCACAGCCACCATGGCTTTTCCTTTGGTGCTCAGATAGGTTGGAACAAAGGAGATCCATACACTGCAGAAGACCAACATGCTGAAAGTGATGAACTTGGCTTCGTTAAAGCTGTCAGGTAAATTACGGGCAAGGAAAGCCACAATGAAGCTGGCAATAGCTAAGATGCTCAGATAGCCTAGGACACAATAGAATGTGAAGATGGAGCCTTCATTGCATTGCAAAATCATGGTTTCTATAAGGGAGTGCATGTCTAACTCAGGGAATGGAGGAGATTTTGCCAACCACAGAATGCAAAGACCTGCTTGAAGAAGAGAACAAGAAAGGACAATGGCAAGGGCCAATTTTTTCCCCACCCATTTTCTCATTGAAGAACCTGGCTTAGTAGCCATAAAAGCTACAACCACTGTAATAGTTTTAGCTAACACACAAGAAACAGCAGCTGAAAAGATGATGCCAATTGCTGGTTGACGGAGAAGGCAGGTTACTTTCCTTGGTTGTCCAAGGAATAACAAGGAAGATAAAAAGCATAGTAAAAGGGCAATGAGTAGTGTGTAAGAGAGGTCCCGGTTGTTGGACTTGACGATGGGGGTATCTCTATGCCTAAGGAAAATTCCAAGCACACTGATTGTCATGTAGGAAAAGGAAACAGCAGCTGAGGCCAGACTGATTCCTAAAGGTTCTTCAAAGGACAGGAAACTCATTGTTTTGTTAAGGCATCGATCTTGTTCCTTGCTTGGATACTGATCTTCAGGACACTTGGAACAATCTTCTGTATCTAGATAAAGGATCAAAATGAAATTCATTTATTTTCATTTATCCTTTTTTAACAAATGTTTTAATATTGTTTAATGAATTGATGTTCATCTTTTATTAGCTGCCTAAATACTTATATTCCAATGGTTATTTCATTTAATACACTGTCATCATCATCTTTTGTTAAGAACTCCATAATTGCTTGCAGAGTGCAGTCTGGGCAATTGAATGGAGTTAGCAGAGAGTTTTAATGGCTGGATGCTGTTCCTGTCACCACTGCAGAGTTTTGTCAGTAGATATATTCTCAGTGGGCCCAGAGAGAGAAATATCTGCCTCTACCTAGGATCAAACTCACAGCCTTCTGATTGTGAGATGAGACCTTCACCTCTAGACACCACTCCTCATCTAATACACTGTGATCTATACATAATATAATTTATTGTGGGTTTTTTCCATTTTACAGGAAATATTCCATCAGTTACAGTGCTTTCCTAAATGGTCTTAATTGTATTTTCAGATAGTGCTCTGCATGAGTATCATATATAACATTTTCCCAGTTCTTTTGGGGACAATGCACACTCAGTTTTCAAATGACAACCCTGAATCCAAAACAAATGTTAAAATATTTATTTTCTTTATTTTCTCTTTCTTGTTCTCTTTCTTCTTCTGCTCATATTTTTTCTGACAATTTGGTGCAAGTTTTCTGAAATATCTGGAATTCAATTAGGTGTTTTAAGGATTTTGAAAGCTATTGTTTATTTATTTATTTATTGAATTTATATTGCCGCCTATTTGCCCATGGCGACTTGAGGTGGCTTACAGAGTGTAAAACCAAATTTAAAATAAAAAACAATAAAACCTAACAAAAAGAAGCAAATAAATTAATTAAGTACAATAGAACAAAATCTGGAAGGGAAAATCACCCCCAACTCCCACCCCCTGCCCCGATGACAGCAGATCACATGAGCCATCTGATGGGTTCCATCCCTCTCTGGATTCCCCAGGCCCACTGGCAGAACCACACAGGGGTCTGCACAAAAACATGCAGGCAGCTGCATTTTGCACCAACTGGAGCTTCCAGATGCTCTTCAAGGGTAGCCCCATGTAGAGTGCATTGCTCTGTTATATTTTTCACATTTTGAGAATCTTGCTAAATTAGACTAACATGAGTTAGTGCTTCCTGTACCACAGAATTACTCTCAGCTGTAAATATCTGTGACAGAAGAATATCTTTTCATGAAAAATTGAAGAGTTTCATAAAATATATATTGATTAAAAGCATCCTCAATATAATAGTTACTGTATATCATGTTGAATATGGATTCTTTTCCATTCAATTTTAAAAGAATTAATTAGATAATTTTCTATTTTTTCCTCTTTGATTTATGTTGTATTGTCATGCAACACTTTGGATGTCCACCATATAAAATGTATGTATATGTATACCTATAACTGGTCTGCAGATGAGATTTACATCCCCCTAAAAAATTAATCATGTTTGTATTCCAGTTTGTAATCCTACATCTGAGATAAAAATACCATTACAGAAGAGATGTATTTTAAAGGCTTCTGTACACTTTATTATGTCAGAATTTGGGAAATTATTAATAGTTGAAATTAGTAATAATTGAGATTTATATAGGTTAATCATGTTCCTTGGGTTTTTTTAGGATAGAAAGCTTCAATTTTAAAAATAAATATATGCAACAGAACAAATTGTAATATTTGATGAAACAATTCCTTTGCTACCTGATGTTCTCCTATGTTTACAAAAGTTCATAACTGACCTAACTTGCTCGAAATTTTCCCCTGTTGACATGGAACACAATTGTAGCAGCAAAAGATCTTCCCTTCAGACTTTCTCTTCCAATATCCAGGCAGACAGTATTCATTGCACAGAGAAACTGGAACAACCTGTTCATAACATGAAAAAGGTTGCACAAATAATTGCCAGGGTTTTCTCTGTTTTTTTTTTTTTTTTCATCAAAAAGAGTCAACTAGTCATCTCATAATGTAAGTCATGGCCCTCAGTTGGAGACATTTTAACTGAAAACTTTTAAGGAAGGTGAAAGCATGTAAGTATTTTCCATTTATGCAGTTTCATACCTGATTAAAGCCTTTGTTCCACTCAATTAATTTTCCATTAATGATCAATTTATTTCGGTAAGATGCAGCAGGATCTAGGCTTCCAACTTTCACCTTCCAGATGGACTGGTTTGGAAACATAATCATATTGATGATGTCAAATCTTCCTGCAACTTCGTTCTTCTCACTAAAAGACACTGTTTCTCCTGCTGAGTTGTTGAAAGAAATACCTTTAAGAAATGGATGAAGCTACTTGAAAAAGGAAAAAGCAAGGAAGTTAAAATAACTATAATGAGAGAAATCAACATATGTGACATTGGATGTTGCTGTAATACTTTATGCAGTTTGATTGGACAAAATGCCAATACAAAACAAAGAATATATATTGTGAAACACTTGATGTTCAGAGTTACTGCCTCTTATTTGCTCTCAGGAAAAAAAAGACATGTCTTAATTTAAAAAAATAGAAATCACAAAGAAGGGACAATTTAGGTTGTTAAGGGTTGCCTTGGGTATATTCTGATAAGATTTACTATAGATTGGCATAAATTAGCTCCAAAATCAAGCCACATCAGTCTGGAACCCACATTATGTATCTGACATTAACACAGTTAAGAAAGTCCAGAAATATTTCACTAGAAGAGTTCTCCACTCCTCCACTCGTTGCAGAATACCTTATGCCACCAGACTTATAATTCTAGACCTAGAAAATCTAGAACTATGCCACCTTCAGTCTGATCTAAGTATAATATATAAAATCATACATTACAATGTCATACCTGTCAATGAATACTTCAACTTCAACCATAACAACACAAGAGCAAACAATAGATACAAACTCAAGGTTAATCGCACAAAACTTGATTGCAGGAAATACAACTTCAGCAACAGAATGGTCAATGTCTGGAATACTCTACCTGATTCTGTGGTTTCTTCCCCAAACCCCCAAAACTTTAACCTTAGATTGTCTACTATTGACCTCACCCCTTTCCTAAGAGGTTTGTAGGGGGCGTGCATAAGCGCACCAATGTGCCTACCATCCCTGTCCTATTGTTTCTTTTATTATTTTTATTTTTCTTATATGTATCCATGTATTCATAACTATGTTTTTACTTATTATTTTGTAAGCAATTGACAAAAATAAATAAATACAATAAAATAAAATAAAATAAACATTAGAACAGAACAAAATAACAGAGTTGGAAGGGATCTTGGAGGTCAACACCATACAAAGCAGGAGACCCTATACCATTCCTCCAGTGATGGAGCACCCGCAACTTCTGAAGACAAACTGTTCCACTGGTTAATTATTCTCACTGTTAGGTAGTTTCTCCTTAGTTCTAGAATGCTTCTCACCTTGATTAGTTTCCATCCATTGCTTCTTATCCTGCCTTCTGGTGCTTTGGAAAATAGGTTGACCCCTTCTTCTTTGTGGCAGCTCCTCAATTATTGGAACACCACTATCACATCACTCCTAGTTCTTCTTTTCACTAGACTAGACAAACCCCAAGTTCCTGCAAATGTTCTTCATATGTTTTAACTTCTATCCCCCTAATGTTCTTTGTTGCTCTTTTCTGACCTCTTTCTAGAGTCTCTATCTTTTTTTATATAATATGGTGACCAAGACTAGGTGCAGTATTCTTTGGGTGAACCAATAGTATTGGGTGAACTGATAGTTAAGATTTTGCACTGTTCGGTGAACTGGCAAATCCCATCACTGACTGGTGCCACCCCTGCTCATTTTTCAGCCTGGTTTTGGGCCATTTTCAGGCCATTTTTCAAATGAAAACCCACCTGAAATGTGCCCAAACAACAGCCTGAAAAACAGCCTGATAATAACTCAAAATAATGGCCTGAGAATGACCTAAATAATGGCAAAAAAACAGGAAGGGATGGGGTGGAGCCAGTGGTGGGATTAGCCCCAACTAGTTATATCCTACCTCTGCCTTTGGGGTGAGTGGCCAGGAGGTGGGGCAGGGTGTGATAAGTGATGTTACCCACCCAGTCACATGACCAACTGGCCATGCCTACTCAGCCAGATAACTGGTTGTTAAAAAATTTGCAGGTTTTATGTTGATTTAAGCAGTCTCATTTATCTGAAAATATATTTTCTTTTTAAGTGAAAGGAAAACTATTTGCTTCACAAATGTTACCTTAAAAGATTGTATCTCCAGAGATTCCACTCTTTTACTGGCAAAGAATGTTTTCTTATTGGAGTTCTTTGATAGCAGATCATGAAGAGAATGAGCCACTACATAAACTCCATTATAGATACTATAACTATGACCCGTCATTTTCATTTCAAAGAGAGCTGCCGGAAGACTGTCCAGGTTCTCTTCACCAGTGCATTTTTTACTTTCCATTGAAGACAATTCAGAATTAGGAAAGGAACAGTCAAACACTTGCTCCCAAAAATGCTTTCGAAATACATCTCTGTGCCTTGAATATGGTTTTATGGACTGAAGAAATTCCTCAAATTCCAGATTTTCACTTGAATGGATTTGAAAGGAAATGGCCCCATCAAAAAGCTGAAGATTCCAATCCTTTTGGACTCCTGTTAGCATGAAATCAATTTGGCTCGTAGTAATCCACACCTTGCTTAAAGATATATTGTCCTTATATGCAGGATCCCAGAGAAATATGAAAGCTGTGAACCATGCTAATGTTAAAGATTCTCCATAGATGATAAATGTATTTGCTTTAATGTCTGCAAAATGTGTACAAAAATTAACCATTACTTCATTAAATTTGCCCAAGTCATCCAAACGCAATAGTTTGGGGAATCTTTGTGTAAAAGCTAAGCAGATTCCCCACTCAGAAAGTAAGGGCTCCAATTTCTGAGAAAAATGTTCTCCACTGTCATTGTCAGTAGCAAAGAGACCAATCCATTTCCACCCAAAACATTGAAGCAATTGAACAATC
This sequence comes from Notechis scutatus, assembly GCF_049901735.1. Classification (NCBI taxonomy): domain Eukaryota; kingdom Metazoa; phylum Chordata; class Lepidosauria; order Squamata; family Elapidae; genus Notechis; species Notechis scutatus. The sequence continues at coordinate 113,864,922 of NC_142025.1, forward strand.
CCGAAATATTGTGGTGTCTCGCTTGGGGCTATGAAGTAAAGTGAAGATGATTTACTGATATCAATTTCTTCCATAGGAAATGATCCATATGTGAGCTAAAACGAAACATCAAGATATGGCACAAAGAAGTCAAGGAGAGTTTTTTTTATTTGCTTATGCACTTTATAGATCACTACAAGAACTGGTTAGACAGTTTAGAATTAACACCTGATCCATGATTTCTCAAATTTTGAGAATATGGTTAAATTCCTGGGCATTTTTTTTTCAACATATATAAAGTATCATCAGTATTCACTAAGGAATCAAACCTTGATTTTGAGTCACTTCTTAAGTCTTAGATGAGATTCAATGAAGACTTAAGGATGCTCTTGAGCATGCTTAATCAATTGATTAATTCTTTCAATCAATTCAGAGGATAAATCCCTCACTTCTGGACCCACCTGTGGAATTTTGTACAAATTTACAATTTCTGCCATATGGGATGAAGTATCTGATCCAAGTCCTCCAATAATGGCCAGGAGATTTTTCTGAAGTTGACATTTATAATTGGGGAGAAATCTATCTGATTTGAAAAGTAAGTCCAGGGTGGTCCGATAGGTCATCTTTGGGTTGTTGTAGCTGTCGTAGATATGGAATCCAAGGGTAATATTGGCCAAGATGTGTAGGTTCTCATTGATCTCCTTGACAGCAAAGGCCAAAGAAAGAACATGCTGGTAGAATTTTGTGATCAGACTGCAAATAAAAAAACTCTTCCATGAAACAATTCCATAATGTGTAGAATAATACTGAAAGAATAGTGATTTCTGCTTGGGATTGGGATTGGACCTTTTTTTTAATATAGCCTATGTTATTAATTTATTTAATACTTTTAGTCCCAGTCCATACAGAATTTTACTGCATATTTTATTCACAGAAAGTTACTCACTCAGAGTAATATATGTTAATAATATATTTTCAGGTTTTTAACAGTGGCAAGAATCTAAACTATATCTCTCTAGGTAAATTCTAAACTTATTCTTCTTACTTTACTTTTCAACTTCAACCTTTTTTTTTAAAGAGAACTTAGTACACGAGGGATGGGCATTTCAAAGTTCAAATATTTTTCTTTAAACTCATTTTCTCTCTAATTTCCTCCAGCTCACAGCTTTACAGTTCTCACTGAACACTCAAAATATGTTTGAAATGTATCTATTTCAGACAGATATTATATTCTTCTCCTACAAAAAATGAAAAATACTATTTTCTGCCCATGCTGCAAATACAAAATTAACATTTTATACTGCGAAGTACTTATCTTTACTTTTAGCTAATGTTGATCTATTATTTATGTCAAGTATGTTTATTATGATTTTAATTGCACCTGGAAAGTTATTTAGGGCAATGATGAATTGATTAAGTACTATTAACTATTTCTATTTCAGGTGGATATCGATTTCTGCCTTTTTCATCACTTCAAATATTGTGTTATAATTTGAGATAAGCATTTCTGTTTTCAGATAAAAAATTATTAAGTTCTGTATTTTACACAGCTTTAGTTTCTAAATTTCCTCATTTATAATCTTTTCAGTTATGAAGAGCATCCTAGGTAAATTGGTACCTTTGTCTAAAGTTGAATGTATCCTTCTTATGGATATAATTGACTTTCTGGAAAAAAAATCAATTAATTCTATTCTTACTTTATTTAATAGAGGAATCTTATCTTTTAAAGATTTCTTCATTTCATTAAGTCTCCATGTCTTAGGGAATGTAATTAACTATTCATTAATTATTAATGCATCTTAAAAATGCAATAAACTTACAACACCAGAAATTTTTAAGAAGAGATTGGACAACCATTTGTCTGAAATGGTATAGGTTTTCTACTTGAGCAGAGGGTTGGACTAGAAGGCATCCAAAGTCCCTTCCAACTCTGCTATTCTGTTAAAATATCCGGATGGGGGAACAAAAGTCCAGATGATAACATTTTAATCTCCCTTATTTAAGCACCTCCTTACTCACAAGAATAGGTGTCATCATCTTTAAAAATTGAGAAGAAAGAAGGAACATTTAGGTGAAGAAAGGTGGGGGATTTGCTTACTCTGAAAGTCCATAGAGGTCCTGAGATGGATGTTCATCAAATTTATGTTCACTGAAGGCATAGAGATTCTGTGAAGCTATCCCTCCAATCAGGAGATCACCTGGTTGATACCATTCATGTGGAATAGGAATAGGATCAACCTCTGGACACTTGAGAGTGTTCACTTCGATCACTGGAAACATCAGAAGGAATAACACATCAGCAGCCAAAACGTCTTCCCAAAGAGGTCTCCAACATATCAACCCACACCAATGGATCTGACTTAGCATTCTGGACTTTCCAAACACACCTCCTCTGAGAAAATAATCAATCTAACCTTTAACTTCGATAGAGATACAGAAGCATGCTTGAATAATGATTGAGATTTCTACAGTTCAAATCTGAAATTGGTCTGATCAAAGGGAAGAAAAAACCCACCAGATGCTAGAGGAAATGAACCCAATAGCCCTGTTAGACTCTTCCCACCACCCCATGCCCTCCATGGAACTGTGATTAGTTTATAACCTCTTTCTTCCATGCTTTATAGTTTTTGCTGCTTTCTGGAAAATCTCTGGAGCTTTAAGCAGATAAATACATTACAGTAATTTTGATCAATTCTAGGAAGAGTTAATTATCTATTAAATATTTTCCACATAACTGATCTAAAAAAAAATCCACCTAATTGTTAATTGACAATTTGAGAATGTGTTCTACTCTCTTTCTGAAATAAAAATAATTTTGAAAATCAGATTATTATTTTAATAACAATAATAAAAAATAACTGGAAAAATCATGAAATATCATGACCTGGTCATCAAAACTACGCAATTATGAATGAAACACATAACAGTGATACCCATTATCATCAGGGCACTTGGTACCATGTCCAAGAATTTTATAAAATACATCAAGAAATTGTATTGAATACATCAATTGAATACATCAATAACACCAGCAGAACTGCAAAAAAAATTGTGGTACTCAGAACATCACACATCTTAAGAAAACAATTGGTTGATACCTAGATGCTGGCAGCAATCCATATCAACCATTAGCACCAGTCAATTATATATGTGATACATGTTCAATTGACTGAGTTTCATGTTTAATGAATAAAACAACAACAACAACAACAATAACAACAACAACAACAACAAAATGGACCAACTGGCTACCAAAAAAGGATGTATAAATTATGGAAACAAGAATACCCAGACTCAAGGATAACTGAATTACGATTAGCCGATCAGCAATGATTCATCATTTGGAACAAAGTGCTCACTGAAGTCGAACTTGAAGAAATATGGAAAAATTCTGAAACGGGAACACAGACTTCTGAACAGCAGAAGTGGCAGCAGAAAATACTCCAATAACATCTGGAGAAACTGAACAGCCTGAATTTGAAGAAAATGCAGACATTTTGTAAGAACAGGATCAGCAAGAGCCTGAAGACATCATTGAAACACCAGAAGTACTCAATGCCAGGCAGCAAGAACTGAAAGCTAAAATCTTGGCACATGCTGCAACAAATGCAGAAAGAAGAACGCTTCCAACATTGAAGACTGTGCCTAGAAAACATTTGGCACCATTGATGATAGATGCAAACTATGCACTTGCAGCAGTCCAGATAACATCAATTGAACAAACAAACCAGCTTGCCTACCCTGAAACTGGGTATTCAACAGCCGTAGCCTCCTAGAAAATCAACTGGAAAACTGCAGTGGAAAATCAGGTTGGAGTTGAAAATCAAGAGCCTGCAAGCAGATGCAAGCAACTTGAAGAATTTGCAGGTGAAAAAGCTGAAGAACAGAAAGATCAAGAAACATCTGATAAAAATTATGGGCTCAACACAAGAAAAAATGATGAAGCATTGGAAATTGTGAAGCAGCAGATAACAGCAACAGCAAGAAAAATTGAAAGATACAAAGCCAGAGTCATCCAGTACAAACAAAATCAATTGTTCCAATCAGACCAAAGATGGTTCTATCAGAGTCTGAATCAGATGGGGGATACAAAAATTGAAAAACCTGAGAAAACAGCAGCTACTCAGTTTTGGAAAGACCTGTGGGAGACTGAGAAATGTTACAACAAAAATGCTGGGTTGATCAGAGACTTTGAGATGAAATTCTCCAAGAACAAAATGGACCAACTGGAAATAACTACTGAAATGAAAAGCAACAGAGTGAAAAAAGTCAAGAACTGGACATCGCCTGGCAATGATCAACTGCATGTCTTTCAGCTCAAATACCTGACTAGCCTGCATGGAAAAATAGCTGAACAATTCAATGAGATGCTGCAAACAGGAAACATCAGTGAATGGTTAACAGCTGGGAAAACCTACTTGATACAGAAGAATCCAGCAAAAGGAGCAACACCTGAAAATTACAGGCCAATAATGTGTCTGCCAACCATTTATTTATTTATTTATTTATTTATTTGATTTGCCAATTGTTTACAAGATAATAAGTATAAGTGTATACATAGTTGTGAATATATGAAATGGGTACATATAAGAAAAATAAAAGAATAAGAGAAACAATAGGACAGGGATGGTAGGCACGATGGTGCGCTTATGCACGCCCCCTACAGACCTCTTAGGAAAGGGGTGAGGTCAATAGTAGACAGTTCAAGCTGCTGACCAGCATCATAGCTGACAGGACCCAGGACTACATAGAAGCAAATAACATCTTGCCAGTAGAGCAGAAAGGAAATAAACAAAGAAGTAGAGGCACAAAAGATCAGCTCCTGATCGATGAAATGATTCTAGAGAATTGCAAAAGCTGAAAAACAAATCTGCATACAACTTGGATTGACTACAAGAAAGCATTTGATTCACTACCGCACAGCTGGATCATCAAGTGCCTGGATGTCATCGGAATATGTAAGTGCATTGGTACTTTCATTGCAAATGTGATGAAGCATTGGAAAACAGAACTGTTTATTGGAAGTGAAAGCTACAGACTGGTCAACATCAAAAGAGGGATTTTCCAGGGTGATTCTTTGTCACCTCTGCTGTTCATCATCGCCATGAACCCCCTGTCAACAATTTTACAGAAAACTAACCTGGGTTATTAAACTGTTAAAAAATCACAGAAAATCTCTCACCTGCTGTACATGGATGATCTGAAGTTATACGGAAAATCAGAAATTGAAATCCAGTCACTGACCAATACAGTTCAAACTTTCAGCACTGACATCAGCATGGAGTTGGCCTGGACAAATGCACCGTAGTGGCACTGAAGAAAAGGAAGATCATAGAAAGTGATGGAATTGAAATGCCCAATGGACAAACCATCAAGTGCCACCAACCTGAAGCCTACAAATACCTGGATACTACAGATGGACAATATAAAGCATGGGCTAGTGAAAAATGTGATCAGCAAAGAATACACATAAAGGATCAGAAAACTTCTAAAAAGCAAACTGAATGGCGGTAACACCATCAAGGCTATAAATATCTGGGCCATACCCATATATTGCTGGGATTGTAAACTGGACACAGGCAGAGCTGGACAGCCTGGATAGGAATACAAGAAAACTGATGACCATACATTATGTGCTGCACCCGTGTAGTGATGCTAACTTTGACAGGAACCTTGCTGCTCTCTGAGTTTGGATGTTTTCTTGTTATGGCTCCCCCTTCAAAGTTCAAACAACACAAAACCAAAAGCAGCCGTTCCAAAACTTAAATTCAACAGAAAGGAGTTCTACAATATTATATTCCACACGCCCTGTTTATCAACACAGTCCTGGTACAAATTCTCAAAGCTCCGAGCCTCTGCTGAAAAACCTCTGCACGTAATCAGTCACTTTGTTCCTGACAATCTTTCCCCACACAGCTGTGTTCTTTTATACACTTTGAGGCAACGTGCTAATTACTGACTCGCCCTCCCTTCTAACTGAGTTTGCCTCCGTAAACCACCTAGATGGGCGTGTCAATCTCCCTAAATCAACGTCTGGCTTGATGCCTCCTCACAGCTTGACGTTTTAGCCTCCTTCTGGTTCTGGCATCAAGCCACGATCTTTCAGCTTCCTCGCTCGACTCTTCTGACTCATTTTGTGGATCAATTGCAGGCATGAATGAGGTCGAGGGTTCAGGCGAAGAATGTCTGTGTGATAACCTCTCATCCCCCTGGCTCACATCTGTGTCTTCTAACAATTCAGACTCCAAATTCTCAGCAGGCTCCAGCCTTTCATCCTCAGAGTTATCAGAATCAAAACTCACAGCAGGATCGATCCTTTCAGTCACAACATTTTCTTGCAGACATTTTATTATCAAAATTTGGTAGCACCACCAATACTACTTTGGGCAATGAAACATCTGCAAGAAAAGAATCAAGCTCAGTGTTTTCTCCAGACTATTTTTTTATCCTTCTTGTATTAATTTTATGTATAAATCAAAGATTCAAAGATACTTAACACTCCTTTCTTTACATGTTTTTTCCAGGAAAAAAACAAGTCTTTGGAATGAATTGGGCCAAAAGTGTTTGGTCCAAAGTCACCCAACAGAGTCTAGAATTCACAGTCTCCTGGTTTCTAGCCTAGTGCCTTCACCACTGGCTCTTTTGATTTTTTTTAAAAAGCAACAACTTTTAAAGCAAGCAGAATCTGCCAGGTTTCTAGATCTGAACCGAGGCAAAATAATAAACTTGTCAATTATTTCTATTTTGCAGTGAAAAAAATGGTGGGGAACATAAATGTGCTGGTGTGGATAAAAACATTTGAAATTCATTTAATGATACATATAGAATTTGTTTATTTATTATGTGTTTATTTATTTATGTATGTATATATTTATTTAATTTAAAAAAGGTAATGCCTAGAAGCAGAACAGAAGAACTCTTCCAGTTGGCCATAGGTTACCATGCAATCTTGGAATAGCACTTCCATAGTTTCTGGGATATGTTATCCCTCCAATTGATTTCAGAATAGCAAAATAACAGAGTTAGGAGGAACCTTGGATGTCTTCAGTCCAGACAGGAAACCCTATACCATTTTAGGCTAATGCTTGACCAGTCCCTTTTTAAAAGCCTGTGGGTGTTGGAGCACCCACCTCTTTTGAATGCAAGATGTCGCTGCTCCATTGGTTGATTGTTCCATTGGTTGATTGTTCTTACTCTCAGGAAGTTTCTCCTTAGTTCTAGGTTGCTTCTCTTTTTGTTCAGTTTCTAACCATTGCTTCTAGTTCTGCCTTCTGGTACTTTGGAAAAAAGGTTTGCCCTTTTTCTTTGTGTTGGCCCCTCAAAATTTTGGAACATTGCTATAAGGTCACCCCCTACTTCTTTTCACTAGAGGTGACATATCCAATTCCTGCAACCATTCTTCACATGTTTTTGCCTTCAGCCCCCCAATCACTTTTGCTGCTGTTTTTTGCATCCTTTCCAGAGTCTCAACATCTTTTTATACTGGGGTGACGAAAGTGGTATATAAGTCTAAGTGCAATTGCTATAAATACAAGATTCCAGGAGTGGGATTCTACTGGTTTGGACTGGTTCTGGAGAATCAGATGCTAACATTAATCTGGTTTGCTGAACTGGTATTTCAACCAACCGGCTGGCCCCAGATCTGTTTCTTTGGCAGTATCACACCTGAACAAGGACTGTAGGAAGAAATAGGATTCAGAAGTTCCACGCTTTGAAAGATACCTCAAAATCCACCTTGTGCCACTGAATTCTCAGCATTTACCTGAGTCAAGGAAACCTTTCTGTTTTGTCTTTACTTTTTAAAATAATAATAATAATAATAATAATAATAATAATAATAATAATAATAATAATAATAATAATAATAAATCACCCTCCTTTTCAGTGAATGCTTCCCATTAGGTCTAATCAAGGCAATATTTTTGCAAAATTTACAGCTATATTTTGTTGACCATGTATTTGACAAAATGGAATGATGGCTTTAATCTTCTGGCATTTAAATTTCTTCTGCTCTTCTTCTTTCTTCCTGGCAATGAGAGGTTGAAACCAATCTGCCTTCTGCCCTCTAACGTTCCAAGAAAATTTTTTACTCCTAGAGGTAATTTTCCTACCTCTGGAGCTAAAATGATACTTGGAGGATTTTTTTTTTCCTTTATAAAGACTGATGAACGTGCACAGAGTTCCAAAAGAGTGCCACACATTCCTGAATATGGAGAGTAAGTGCCTCATTCCTCCTTAAAAAATTTTTTTTATTTGTCAAGCATGTGTTAGATAGCAGATATAAGTATAAACATGATTATGAATAAATGAAATGGATACAGATAAAAGGGAACATTAGGAAAGGGACAGTAGGCATGCTGCTGTGCTTATGCATGCCCCTTGACAGACCTCTTAGGAATGGGGTAAGGTCAATAGTAGATAGTCTAAGGTTAATTTTTGGGGGGTTTGGGGAAGAAACCACAGAGTCTGTTCCATATTAGCATACTTGGAATACCCTCTTCTGATTGGTCAACAGACACTGTACAAGGATTGGTTCAAATAGCCTTTTACGATTGGTTTGCAAAGAATCGCCCGTGATTGGCACGGCCGATTGCGGGAGATTCAAAGAACTGTCATTGGTTGCAAGCCGCGTGAAATCCCTATAAAAAGGGCTGCCGCAGCTCCAAGATCTTGAACAGAGCTTAACAAAGAAATAAAGAGCTGAAAGTCACACTGGTCTCGAGTCTCTTTCCCACGATCTAACACTGGTGACGAGGGTGGGATTCTGAGGAAAAGAAGACCAGTCGAGCACGTGGCAACCAGGACTGACCGACCGACGAGATGGCCGGCAGCAACTCGCCACCCGCACCATTCGACCAAACAGCAGAGGACTGGGAATTGTATATCGATTAGTTCCTCATGTTCCTCGAAAGCAACAACCTACAAGACGCAACCGACCAGAGAAAGAGAGCCGTGTTCCTGACACACTGCGGGCCTGCAGTGTTCAAAATGGCCAAGGCACTGGCAAAGCCTCAGGACGTTAAAGAGATGGCATGGCCAGACCTGGACTGACTACTACGGACCCATTATGCACCGGCCGTCCCAAACTTTATCCGAAGGCATGAGTTTTACAAATGGGACCAGAAAGAAGGGGAAAGCATCGGAGAATTCGTAGCGGCTCTGAGGAACATCGGAGGTGAGTGTGGATTCTCTAACATGGATGAGGCCATGAGAGACCGCGTGGTTCTCGGACTAAGAGACCTCACACTCCAGAGCCGGTTGATGACCCGACCAGACATTACGGTCACCGAAGCCATTGCTGAGGCCACCGCAGCCGAAGCCGCAAAAAAGTCAGCGGCCGCAATGCGGCAAATGAACGTGGTAGCCTGACAAACACCGACAGAAGTAAGCCCACCCCAGGAAAAGGGACCAGAGGGAAGCCAAAAAGCCACCACCATGACCGTGCAACACAAGGACGTCGACCCCCTTTCTGAGACCAACGATGAGGAGGAAGAAATTCACAGACTCCAGTCAGAACAAGACAGACAGGAGTGGAGAGGTCATAGGTCGGGGTTCCAGTGTGCCGGGTGCGGAGGAGATCACCCCCGTTCAGAGTGCCAGTTCCTAGATGCTATTTGCCGGCACTGTGAAAAACGGGGACACATCACCAAGGTCTGCTGAAATAAAAAGAATTACAGCCTGAGGCGACGTGACAGCATCCCCCTCCAGGACCAGAGACAGGCACACAGAGAGCCATTGGAGCCATGAAGGCAGAAGCAAGCAGCTCAGTGAAACCCGCTGGAAGGAAGAAACCCACCAAACGGTCACCATCGGGCACTTGAGCGCAACCGATGCCTGAAAGGTACAAATGCAAGTCGGCATCAAAGGCCAGCAGTGTAACATGGAGGTGGATTCTGGATCATACCTATCTATGGTATCCTGGGACACCATAAAGCGCCTAGTACCCAGCATATGCAGACGTGAGCTAGAAAACCAGAGACTGACTTTAAAGGACTACCAGGAGAACAGGATCCCCATAGTCGGAGTCGGACATTTTCACATAACTTTCAAAGGACACGCAGAAATACTCCCACTGACCATCGTAGACAGAGACCACCCAAGCCTGTTGGGGCTAGAATGGTTCATGCCATTGGGGATCGAAGTGACAGGCATCAACCATGTCACCGAGAGAGACTGGGAGGAGAACCTAATGCGGGACTTCCAGGACGTCTTCGACGGGAAGCTAGGCAAGTACCGTGGGTCCCCTATTTCATTTCATTTGAACCCAAACATAGCCCCGATCCGGTTAAAGCCAAGGCGAGTCCCTTTCACCCTCAAACCAAAGATCGATGAGCAATTGGACAAGCTCTTTGCACAAGGGGTCCTAGAGCAAATAGACCACGCACGGTGGGAAACCCCAATAGTAACCCCAATTAAACCAGACGGGTCCGTGAGAATCTGCTGAGACTATAAGGCCACCCTCAACCACGCATTACAGCAGAGTGCATACCCCGTTCCGGTGGTACAGCACCTCCTACACTTGCTGGGGGGAGGAAAGGTCTTTGCAAAGCTCAATCTGGCACAGGCATACCAGCAACTGCCAGTCGACCCCAAAACAGCCAAGGCACAGACCATTGTGACCCACAGGGGGGCATTCCATTGCAAAAGACTCCAATTCCGAGTCAGTGTGGCCCCAGGGTTGTTCCAGAGCCTGATGGAATGGTTGTTGCAAGGAATAAAAGGGGTGGTGCCCTATTTTGATGACGTGCTGGTATCTGCCAAGGACAAAAACCAATTGGAAAGCCGCCTCAGAAAAGTCCTGCAGAAATTTAAAGAGGCAGGACTCAAAGTTAAAAAAGAAAAGTGTCAGCTATGCACTGAAAAAGTGGAATTCCTGGGGTACCTAATTGACAAGAATGGGATCCATCCCACCGAGAAGAAAATTAAAGCCATCAGAGAAGCCCCCAGACCACAGAACAAAACAGAACTACAGGCATTCCTAGGACTCATTAACTTTTATAATGTTTTCTTGCCACAGAAGGCAACAACGGCGGAACCTCTGCATAGACTGTTAGATAAGACAGCCACCTGATCCTGGGGCAAGCGGGAAGAAACTGCATTTCAAAGAATAAAAGACCTGCTGACATCTGAATCGGTTCTTATACAATACAACGAAACCCTGCCATTGACCGTGACCTGTGACGCATCACCATTCGGCGTCGGAGCCATCCTAAGCCACACACTACTGGATGGGAGAGAAGCGCCAATTGCATTCCACTCTAAGACATTGTCCAGGGCAGAGAGGAACTACAGCCAGCTGGATAGGGAGGCACTAGCAGCGATCACCGGAGTAAAGCGGTTCCATGAATACCTGTACAGTAGGACTTTCTCCCTCATTACCAATCACAAACCACTCCTGGGAATACTGTCAGGGAACAAGGCCACCGTGGATGACAAGGTGGTCCAAGTTCCTTGCCGCCTATAACTACCAATTAATCCACCGGCCAGGGAAAAGCATATCACACACAGACGCCCTGAGCCGCTCCCCCCTCCCTGACCTGGAAGATGACCCGGCACCCACCACATCCATACTACAAATAGAGACATTACCCAACCTACCCATGACCGTGGCAGACATTGCCAAAGAAACTTCAAAAGACAGGCAACTGGCACGGGTTTTAAACTGGGTGGGAAAAGGGTGGCCAGAAACCGATGGCGGCAAGCTGTTCAAAACCTTCTGGAACTGACAAACCGAACTATCTACACGAAAGGGATGCATACAATGGGGGTACAGAGTTGTGATTCCTGAAAAAATACAAACTAGGGTGTTGGCCATGCTACATGAAGCATACCCGGGGATCGTCAAAATGAAATCCCTGGCCAGGAGTTACGTCTGGTGGACAGGCATGGACAAAGACATTGAGGCATGGGTGGCAACATGTGGCAAATGCCAGAAATCCAGACTCAACTCCCCTTCCGCACCTTCCCTCGAGTGGGAGACACCTAGGGCCCCATGGTCAAGGGTCCATATAGATTTTGCGGGACCTACGAAGGGACATACATTTTTAATAACGGTCGATGCTTACTCCAATTAGCTGGAGGTCAGCGTCATGCAATCCACAACAACAGAGGCCGTCATCAAACAATTAACAAAACTATTCACAACCCATGGATTACCGGACTTGCTAGTGTCAGACAACAGGCCACTATTCACGGCGTTGTCATTTGAGAAATTCCTAGCCGAGCGAGTCATATGGCATGCCTTAACAGCGCCTGCTCACCCGGCGCCAAATGGACAGGCGGAATGCATGGTTAGGTACACCAAAGATGCACTAGAAAAAATGGACACGGGGGACATACAGGACAAAATAAATAAAATGCTGATGATACAACATATAACACCCAGCACTTCAACAAACAAACAGAACTCCTGATGGGCAGGAAACTGCGATCACAATTAGACAGATTGCACCCAACATACAACCCCCAAAAACCTCAAGACCCTTCCAGTAAATACCGCATATTTACACCAGGGGACCTAGTATATGCAAAAAACCTTACGGGGGACCCACTCTGGATACCCACTCTGGATACCAGCCAAAATAACCCAGGTAACAGGGCCCCAGTCATACCGACTGGAAACGGAAGATGGAAGAAGCTGGAAAAGGCACATCGACCAACTGAGGTCGAGAACAACCAAAAGAAACACCGACAACACGGGGAACATAGATACACACAAAAACCACACCAAATAGACGATAATAAAAAAAAACAGAGGGGGGGGGAGGAGAATCCCCAAACATTAACCAAAAGGGAGGGGAAAACCCTGTGACAACACAACAACAAACTGAACACCCCCCACCAACACCAATAGACCCCAAAATAAACCAACACTACTTACTGGAAGACGACTTTGGCAGAAGGGAACTGGCAGCAGATTACCAACACAAGGCCTGGAAGAAACATCCAAGCCAGGTCAACCAGCCCGGAAAGACCAGGCGGGAGCGGTGGAGCCGCCGACTCGACCAACCCGGGTAGACCGGGTGGGAGCGGCAGCAGCAGGCCTGGCTCACCCTTCCAGGAGGTTCCACCGAGGAGGATGGAAGAAACAGCGATCCCATCCGAACCAGCCGAAGGCAACAACACAACTGAGCTGCGCAGGTCAAGTAGGAACATGAAGAGCCCCGCCTACTTATGGGACTACGTTACGTAGGTTGGACTGGACCAAGAGGGGAGGGGTGTTCCATATTAGCATACTTGGAATACCCTCTTTTGATTGGTCAACAGACACTGTACGATGATTGGTTCAAATAGCCTATTAAGATTGGTTCGCAAAGAATCGCCCATGATTGGCATGGCCGATTGCAGAAGATTCAAAGAACTGTCATTGGTTGCGAGCCACGGGAAATCCCTATAAAAAGGGCTGCCACGGCTCCAAGATCTTGAACAGAGCTTAACGAAGAAATAAAGAGCTGAAAGTCACACTGGTCTCAAGTCTCTTTCCCGCGATCCAACAGAGTCAGGTAGAATATTCCAGACATTTACCACTCTGTTGCTGAAGGTGTATTTCCTGAAATCAAGTTTGGTGCGGTTTACCTTAAGTTTTTATCTATTTTGTGCTCATGTATTGTTGTGGTTAAAGCTGAAATAGTCATTGACAGGTAGGACATTGCAATAGATAATTTTATGTCCTATGCTTATTTCAGACCAAAAGCGGCATAGTTCTAAGTTATCTAAATTTGTAAGTCTATTGGCATAAGTTATTCTGTTGCAAATGTAATAAAAATTATAAATAATAAATAAATTAAAAATAATTTTAAAAATGTAATATACATTCAGAGAAAGGTGATAGAATGTAGAGAAGAGGTAAATTATTCTGGTTCAGAGATAGCACAGCTAATTTGGCTGTCATATTTAGAGATGTTTGGCATGTTGAGCATGGCTTCTATGGCTAAGAGATGGCCCTTAGGAAAATATTTTGAAATAATCATGAATTTTTGGAAAAAAAATGCTTCAGTGCTATTCCTCCTTCCATCTCCAGAATGGAAGTATCACAGAATTCATGGGAAATTAGGTCATTACCTCTCCATCTTTTACCATATAGAAAACATTGAGAGCTTTCTTTCTTCTTCTTTTTCACAATCAGAATAGAGTTGGAATGTCCCAAAAAGGTGCTTGTTCAAGAGGCAACTGGATTTCCTTGTTTTTTCTTTGAAGACATTTTGCTTCTTGTCCAAGAAGCTTCCTCAGCTCTGAAATGATGGTGGGGAATGGAAAGATTTATATTTCTTGCAGACAGCTGGCCATTTGCCTCCTTTTTGAGGGTCATTGAAGATCCTTGGAGGTTTATCCGTGTCCTCAGGGTCACTGGAATAGTGCTAATGTTTCTAAAGTCTGCATTTTTTCTGGAAATCCATTCATTTTCCCACATCATTCAAAGGGTGTTATCCCAAATTTCATAGATAGAAGTCTGTAGAGATTTTCTACAGACTAATAGAGCTGTAAGGGCCCTTGTAGATCTTCTAATCCAACCTCTGCTTTCATATCATTTATATGATTGGGAATTCATAAACTGAAATTCAGGTAGTATAATTCTTTCTAGTAAACTATTACTACACTTGATCTTAGCCAAAAGGCTGAGAAGCTATTACAATCACATTCTTAAAAGAATTCAGTTCCAATAAGTTCTAGGAAGAACTAGATAGCTGATATATTTTATACAATCTTGAATATACCTTTACTATAAAAGAAGGAAGCTGCAACATAATCAGCAAAGTATGAACAAAAGGTTTGTTTTATAGACCTTACTACATAATTTGATGTGCTATAGTTATATATAGACCCAAGAAGTTGATATGCTGGTGTTCCTAAGACTTTCAAAGACAAATACAGCCTCTGTCAGAAAATGACTTTATGGTTCAAGTGGGGCATCTCCAACTGTTAGGAAATGGACTTTTAACCAGCCTCTCCAAAATTCTAACCTATAGGTATAAGTCTTGCTGAAAGTCTACATAATTAACAAAATTATTTTTTTATTAAATGGTTAAGATAAATTTTCATTGCATCTGTTATAATAGAGAATAAATCTGATTCCAACCTTGTGTCCCAGGTGGAAAATCTACTGCTTTTCATATGTGCCAAGAGGTGGAGTTTTATAATGGGTACAGTCTTGAAATGGAATTTGCCATTATTTAAATCACTGCTGGTTTGAACAGAAAGAATCTATGCTATATTACAAAGGATTCAAAGACATAGCTCCTATTTTATTGCTTAAAAATCAGAGGTGGTCAGAATAATGTGCTAATCACAGCAGCTCAATCATAGCAAATATTCAACACCAAATTCAAACCAGCTCCAGAAGGAACTATGTTCTGGGGATCTGCTTCTTAGCACTATTTCTGGGTGGGAAATCCCATTAATGTCATCAACTTCTGTGCAAAACTCATACCCAATTTCTACCAAAATTTTAATACATAAAAGTAAAATGGTTTTTGAAATGGTATATTCAAAATTAACCTCCTTTGCATATATTGCTGAAATTGCTGATATTGTTTATGACTAGGTTTAGTTCTTTTGCGATATAATTATTTGTACGTGTACTTGTACACTTTTATTTCAGCATGATACCAAAATATGCCCAGCATCCTCTTTCTATGTATTTTGCCATTGATGAGATCAACAAGAACATCCAGTGGTTCCTCAACACCACACCAACAGTGGAGATTTATGAAAATGGTTTCAGTGCCTGGAAGGCCAGTCAGCATATTTTGGATCTATTGTTTGTAAATCAAGGGAGTCCAATCAACTTCAACTGTATCACAAAAAAGAAGCTGGACTTCTTTCCTACTGTTGGTGACCTCATCTCCCTCAATTCCATTCAGATGGCCCACATTTTGAATATATACAAGTTTCCACAAGTATTACCATTTTTCACAGTTCATCTTCTTTAACAAAAGGGGTCAAAGAAGGCTTCTGCTTTTTGATAAACATTAGCTTCTATCAGTTTTAGCCAGGCTAACATTTCCCAATTCTGAGTTCCCAGAGTCTGTTATTGTGAAGCTGATGATCTCTTTCCTCATGTAATATTTGATAGCGACCTTTGCCATTATGTAATACAGTCATAATGTCCCAGTAGAATCCAATATTTTATGGAGGATGGAAAAGCCTGAATCTCTTCAGGATCACAAAGGGATGTTTAATTTGATTTTCTATGCATCTTTCTTCTAAACTGCTCAGTTATAGTTCCTCTGATCCAGTCCTGTGTGATAAAAGGCAGTTCCCTTCCTTCTTCAGTATGGCTCCCAATGAAAACTTGCAATATGAGAAAATGGTTCATTTACTGAAACATTTTGGATGGAATTGTATTGGCCTCTTGGCATCAGAGGACGAGAGCGGGCAAGCTTTTATTCAAAATCTCCAACTGAAGCTCTTCCGGAATGATATTTGCATTGCTTGGATGGGGTTAATCCCAATTATAATGGATGCAGTCATAAATAAACATGTCCTTTTTGATTGTATAACAAACATAATAGACACTACCTTAGTAAAGAATATCAGCATATTCCTTGCCTCTGGCATTGCCCACTCTATGGAGATTTTACAATGGGGTTTTTATTTTTCTGAAGTTTACCATAAGAACCCAATAGATCACAGAGTTTGGATCATGACTTACCAATGGGATTTCACAGTGAGGTTATCATCACTAGAGAGAGTTTTAGTCCAGACTTTCAATGGTTCCCTATTCTTCTCACTCCACAAAAGGATTGTACCAGGATTTCAGGAATTTCTTGAGAATCTCAAACCTTTTCTAAGTCCCTTTCCTTACATTAATTGGTTTTGGGGGTCTGTATTTCATTGTTCGCTGCCTCAATTTGACATAAAAACTGAACGCTGCAGTTTTTATGAAGGAGGAACTAGGGAAAATTTCTGTCTCTGTATTTGAAATGACCATATTTGGGGAGAGCTACAGTATCTGCAATGGGGTTTATCTTGCAGCACATGCTGTACATGCAATACATTCAAAAATACATTCAGGATGGATCTAATCATTTTCAGCCATGGAGGTACATCATTGCTCTTCTCAGATACATTTGTAGAAGCCCTGAATGGGAGAGGAAGGAAAGTAGCAATATAAAAACTCCATATTTTTTTCTCTGCAGCAACCAATTATCTATTAGCAAATATTTGTCTGCAGCTCAATCATATCAAAGAATCATCTGCAAATCAAACCAACTTCAGATAGAATTATGTTTTGGATATCTGCTTCGTGATACTGTTTGTAGACATGAAAACCCATAATATTACCAACTCCTGTACAAACTCTCACACCCAACATCTCCCAAAATTTGAGTGCAGAAAAACTAAAATTGTTTTAGTTTATCTTCATAATCTTCATGATAGTATCTTCCCCAATCTCTTTGTAGTAAACAAGTTTTCTATTCTTGCCTAGTGTGCTATGAAACTGTTAATATACTGTATATATGGGGACAAACTTTTATATAAAAGGTAATCCTAAAATATAATTGACAAACTTTTCCACAAAAATTGTGGTTTTCCACAAAAATCCTAAAACTAAATAAGAGGGAGCTAATTAAACCTGTTCATTCAATCATTGAGAAAGATGACCGAAAGCTATGAACATATGAACATTTCTGAAGAAACCTATATGGTTCTGCAATCACCAGAAGATAACATTAACTGGATTGTGTCTTTTATTTCAGTTGATAACACTTCCACTTCCAATTGGTGAATCAGTTTGCCCTCTAGCCCTCTGGATGAAGTATATGCATTGAAACAGTCCAGATATACGTGTTAGGCAGTATTGCAAAAGCTGAGTGAAATTTCAGAGTTATAGTAGTAGCAATAACGATAACACGTAGACTGAAATATTTTTTTAATTTGGTTTGTCAAATTGTAATATTTCCCTTATTTATTTATTTTTTTATTATTTATTTTTATTTATTTATTTTATTTGGTTTGTCAATCGCTTACAAGATAATAGGCATAAGTAAAAACATCATTATGAATACATGGATACACATAAGAAAAATAAAAGAAACAATAGGACAGGGACGATAGGCACGTTGGTGCGCTTATGCACGCCTCCTACAGACCTCTTAGGAAAGGGGTGAGGTAAATAGTAGAAAGTCTAAGGTTAAAGTTTTTGGGGTTTGGGGAAGAAACCACAGAGTCAGGTAGAGTATTCCAAACATTGATCACTTGCTGAAGTTGTATTTCCTAAAATCAAGTTTGGTGCGATTAACCTTGAGTTTATATCTATTGTTTTCTCTTGTATTGTTATGGTTGAAGTTGAAGTATTCATTGACAGGTAGGACATTGTAATGTATGATTTTATATACTATACTTAGATCGGACCGAAGGCGGTATAGTTCTAGGTTTTCTAGGTCTAGAATTTCAAGTCTAGTGGCATCAGGTATTCTGCAATGAGTAGAGGAGTGGAGAACTCTTCTTGTGAAATATTTCTGGACTTTCTCACCTCTGTTAATATCAGATATGTAATGTGGGTTCCAGACTGATGAGCTGTATTCGAGAATTGGTCTAACAAATGTTTTGTATGCTCTAGTTATTAGCGTAATATTACCAGAGAAAAAGCTACATAAGAATAGGTTAACAACTCATAATGCCATTTTGGCTATGTAGTTAAAGTGGGCTCTAGCACTTAGATCATTAGAGATGATCCTTGACAGAGTTCGGATCCAAGATCCTTGACAGAGTTCGGATCATCAACAAGCTCATGACTATTCAGCCTGTATTTTATTTTCTGATATTTTTTTTGCGAATGTGTAAGACAGAGAATTTATTTGTTGAGATTTGAAGTTGCCATTTGTTTGACCATTCTGATACATAGTCAAGGTCTTTTTGAAGGGTAGCAGTATTGTCTGTAGTGTTGAATTGCTTTACATCGTCAGCGAAGAGAACACAGTTGTTCTTAATATGATCACAGAGGTCATTTCTGTAGAGTATGAAGAGAGTTGGTCCTAGAACACTGCCTTGGGGGACACCACTGTTAACAGGTACAGAATTTGATACAACGCTCCCAATTTTGACCATTTGTTGTCTGTTTGACAGGAATGCTTCTATCATGTTATGCAGGTGTCCAGAGATACCATAAGATTTTAGTTTTAGGAGTAGTTTGTTGCGTACCACTGAATCAAAGGCTTTACAGAAGTCTATGTATATTCTGTCTATTGCTTTGCCCTGATCGAGTTATGTAGTCCATTGTTTTTGCGGTGTAAGAGTTGCAGATTACAGGATAGTTTTTTTTCTCATTGTTTTCTGATTGTTTATTAGAGAGTAGGTTGTTTGTCTCTAAGTGGAGAATATAATGGATGGGTTAATAATTGATTCCATGACTTTACAGGTGACACAGCATAAAGAGATTGGTCTGTAATTTTCAACTAGGCTGGGGTCTCCCCTTTTTGAAGATGGGGATGACTGTGGCTTGTGACCATAGGTTAGGCAAGGAGTTGGTCCTGAAAGATTTTTCAAAGTTTATGCTTAGAGGTTCAGCTATGGCAGTGGATAGCTTTTTTAAGAAGTAGGCACATATTTTGTCCGGTCCAATAGATAGAGATGGCTTTAGATTGCGTAGTGCTTTTTCAAAATTGTTTTCTGTAAAATCAATATGTATTAGATGATTGTAGTTGTCTGTGGTACGACTAGGAAATACTGGGCATGATCCATTGCTGTTTACAAATACTGAGCCAAAGAATGTGTTAAAGAGGTTGGCTTTAATGGTGTCATCATTGCAGTCTTTATCATTAGGTCCTTTCAGGAGTGGGATGGACCTTGAGTCTTTCAGTTTGTTGTTTACAAAATTGTAGAAAGTGTGGGTGGAATTGGTGCATAGAAGGTTTTCCTCTTGTTTAATGTGATAATTGGTGCATTCAGTCTTTATCTGGTCTATATACAAATTTTTGTATCGGCTTTTGAAGTTGGCAACGTGACCAGATTTGTTTTTCCGCCAAAGTGATCTCCTTTGGGATTGAAGCTTCCTTATGGTTATGGGTAATCTGTTTTTTCTGGTTTTTGGAGTTGTTATTGGTACATATAGTTTGATGACTCATTTGACTTCAAGTAAAAATATGTTGTAATGGTCTTCAACAATATTGCATACAGTGAATAGAGATTGCCAATCAAGGGATGAGAGATTGTTGTCATAGTTGCCTTTTTTGAAGTTATAATTGGGGATTACGTCATTGTGATGATTTTTGTGTGGACGTATGTTGAGACAAAAGTCAATCATGCAGTGGTCACTGTTGGAAAAGGGTTCTTTAATTTGTATTCCATAAATTGAATTCAAACTATTGCAGAAGGTGAGATCGAGGCAGTTGTTTAGTCTAGTGTTGTTGGTTACTAGTTGTTCCACTCCCAGGTTTGTTACAGCATTGTAGAAGGTTGCATGCATGGGTTCAGTTTTACGTTCATTTAGGGTCCAGTTAATGTGAGGTACATTGAAATCACCAAGAAAGATAAAAGTGTGTGGGCAGGATGTTGCCCATGTTAGTAGTAAATTTAGTTTGTTTACATGTTCGATGTCATAATCAGGGGCTCTGTAACATAGTAAGAATCGAAATGTGATATTTAAGGACAGTTCACAGACGATGGTCTCAGGAAGAGCAAGCTCTTGGTTAACTTGGATGTTTTTTATATGTAAGGATTTTTTATAGAAGATAGCAACACCACCTCCTCTACGGATTTCACGATCTGATCGATAAACATGATAGTCTCTTACTGTGGTAATGGAGTCAGGGAGAGATGCATTGAGCCATGTTTCATAGACAAATATGATGTTGAATTTAGCCATATTTAGTAAGAGGAGAAATTCAGGTATTTTATTCACAAGGTTTCTTGCATTGAGTAGCTTGCATTTAAGGCCAGTTGTAGTTCGAATTGAGGTAGTTAGGGGTGTGCGTGCCTAGTTTTGGGTAATGGTGCGTTGGGTGAGGTAGGGTTGGATGTGGAGTTGTGGGTTGTGTGACTTACTTTTGATACAATCAGCGCAGTAGTCAATGTACATATCCTTCTCTCCATTGTCTAGATGTCTTTTGAGTTCATTGCGGAGATCACGGGAGCAGATTCTTTGCAATATGGATAAGTCTGGTCTTGAGCGAAGTTTTTTGTGTTTGGGATTGGTTTTTGCAATGGCATTTATTGTATGAATGAATATGTGTTTGCTGGATCAAAGTAATATTAATTTAAGGAAGCTATTGAATCATGTGAAAGTAATTTCTGCAAAGCTATGATTCAAGAACAAGAGATAGATAGTAATGTATTCCCCATGCTTCCACTACATGTAATGGATATTCTATCTTACTTATGTGGGTTACCCTGTTGTTTCCCCCAATTGTTTATTTATGCAGGTATTGAAAAATAGGCTATGTGAGAATCTGATGCCATGGATCTTAGTTTTGTCTGTTAATATATTCCAGCTGAATCAATTCATATTAGGAAATTGTTGGATCTGATATTAATGAAATTGGAAATGGGCTTTGGTTCATAGGTTGAAGAGATTTCTGAATCAAACCAGAATGCAGTTTAGTTACAGTTCTGATGAGATTCACTGGAGAAACTCTGCTGGGATTCTGAACAAAACCAAATTTTGGGGAAGATCAAGATAACTGGTCCTACTTCTACTCCCTCTCAAATCCAGGTTTACTATTTTCCGAGAAACACCTGTTTCAATAACAGTGTGGGAGAAAAAAATATTTTGATGAGAAAGGGGAGTTTGACCAGGGGTATGACCTCTTCAACTTTGTCACCTTCCACAATCAATCCTTCCAGAGAGTCTGGATTGAAAATATGGACACCAAAGGTCCTGATGGGGAAAAAAATCAGCATTAACAAAAGTGCCATTGTGTGGAATCACAAGTTTCAGCAGGTAGGACATACTCAAACTTGGTATGCTCTTGTTTCAGGGGAAGATATTTTTCTCCAATGACATGAAAGTTCAGAAATTCCATCCATGGTATCCTGGATCCTTGTGGTTTTGCTAGATATTTGGGATGGGTGTTATGATAATGTTTACATGGAACTGAGTTGCATTTTGCAATTAATGTGATATAAGTATATTTATGTATGTGTTCTTGTGCTTTATTTAGTTTACTCAACAGTCTACTATTTTTAAAAGATAATATATGTGCATTTTTGCAATGAACAGAATAAGGAGGAAATTGGTTTAAACTTTGTTACAAATGCCACTTATATATAAAATAAGTAAGGGAGGTTTATTATTCATCTATCCAATTCAAAAATGTTTGTAAAAACAATGTTAATATGCTGACATTGTACAAACAGCCCCGCAATTGTTTCAAAACAATTTTCTCCTTTTTTGCAAACATGAAAATTTTTGGAATTATTTCACATGTGTTAACATCTACAAAACAATTTCCTTTTTAAAAATTTTCCAAATGTAATACTTAATCTTAGGTCTTGCTGTTACAAATGGAGTAAAAAGGGGATACTTTCTGAAAAAGAAAAAGGCTTATTATAGAGAGCTGTGCTCCCATGGAACCATTTTTAGAGAAATCACTGCACACAAATGATACTTGATGGAATTTAGTCAGGATTCCCAGGAAGGAGGATTACATCCCAGAAAAGAGGATAGATTGCAGAAGACAAAGTGGCAGTGAGTGTATTTATAGTGATGCAAATAGTTGCTTTAATTTATCAACATTTCTGTAACAGGTGAGGACAGCTCAGAAGTTACTCCATATTCTCTTTCTTGATTTTGAGTGCTGGCAGATTTTTTTTTTTTAAAAAAAATCAACGATATTCCAATCTTTCAAAATGAAATTGGATAACATTTCATACAAAGTGAAACTCTATACAAACACTATAAGAAATACTATAAAAAGATGTTGAGACTCTAGAAAGAGTGCAGAGAAGAGCAACCAGGTTGATTAGGGGACTGGAGACTAAAACATGAAGAACGGTTACAGGAACTGGGCATGGCTAGTCTAGTGGAGAGAAGGACCAGGAGAGTCATGATAGCAGTCTTCCAATATTTGAGGGGCTGCCACAAATAGGAAGGGGTCAAGCTATTTTTCCAAAGCACCTGAAGATCAGACAAGGAATAATGGATGAAAATCAAATCAAATCAAATCAAACATTTATTGTCAATGCATAACATATGTACAATGAAATTGAAAGGAGAGGAGAGATTTAACCTAGAACTAAGGAGAAATTTTCTGACAGTGAGAACAATCAACCCATGGAACAACTTGCCGTTTGTGAGAAATGGTGTAGGGTCTCCTGCTTGGGCAGGGGGTTGGACTTCTTTAGGATGCATAAGATTAATAAAGTCAGTTTGAATAATGTGGAATGTCTAGGTGACAAATTCCTTGACTTTTCTTCCAGATATGGATGACTGTTTTGAATGTTCAGAAGATCATTATCCAAATAAAGAAAAGAAAGGATGTAACCTGAAACTGCTGGTTTTTCTAACTTTTGAAGAAACCTTAGGAATTGGTTTAGCCTCAGCAGTGCTTGGTTTCTTCTTCTTGACATCATGGATACTTGGAACATTTATTAAGTACAGGAATACACCTATTGTCAAAGCCAACAACCGGTCCATAACCTACACCCTCCTTGTCTCTCTTCTGCTCTGTTTTCTCTCCTCTTTCTTCTTCCTCACCCAGCCTGGCAAAGTGACCTGCCTTCTCCGACAATCAGTGTTTGGCATCACTTTCTCAGTGGCCATTTCTAGTGTCCTGGCCAAAACCATCACCGTGGTTGTTGCCTTCATGGCCACTAAACCAGGATCTCAAATGAGGAAATGGGTGGGGAATAGATTGGCTTTTTGTAGTGTTCTTTCCTGTTCCCTGTTCCAAGTATGTATTTGTATTCTTTGGTTGTCAACATTTCCCCCATTCCCTGAGTAGGACATGCACGCAGAGTCCCAAGAAATGACTTTACAATGCAATGAGGGTTCAGCTTTCTTCTTCTACTGTGTCTTGGGCTACATGGGTATCTTGGCCATTGCCAGCTTTATTGTGGCTTTCCTTGCCTGTAAATTACCTGACAGCTTTAATGAAGCCAAGTTCATCACCTTTAGCATGTTGTCCTTCTGCAGTGTTTCGATCTCCTTTTTTCCATCCTATCTGAGCACAAAAGACAAAGCCATGGTAGCTGTGGAGGTCTTCTCCATCTTGTCTTCTGGTGCTGTGCTACTTGGATGCATATTCTTGCTGAAGTGCTATATTACTGTTTTTCAGCCTGAGCTAAACCATAGAGAGAAACTCATAATGAAGAATTAGTATCACATGTGATATTTCTGTCTAGGAGAAACTGCTGAAAAATGGAATGGAAAAAGTGTTTGATGTCTACATGGAATATATATAAAACCTAGAGGAACATACAAGGCTTTTTTTTCTATCAAGGCAGGATTTATTCAGGATATTTAAGATTCATTCATATTTAAGCCCTTTCCAAAATAAGTGCTCATTTTGCTGCATTTCCATAATTTTGCAAAATTATTTAATCTAATCCATTCTCCCTTTCAACACTCCTGTTGAACTTGACTTTGATCTAGTTTTTTCGTTGCTGTTAGGATATTTCAGATATTAACTCAAGCAATGTTCAATATTTGCAGAGACATTTTCACGGTTTTTATACTTTCAACTCACAAAGCATTATATAAATATAGTAAAAAAGCTGATTACCATTGTATGAATATATATTTAATACAGTATTATAAGATATTAGTTTGGATTTGTTAGGGTTCTTTGAAATTTAAAATATCCTGTATATTTAACTGCATTTTTTAAAAAGCAGGCTTTTGTGGTCTACTTTGTCAAATGCCTTGCTGAAGTTTAAGTATATTATGTCCACAGTATTTTCCTAGTTACTAATTTAGTCAAAGAATGAAATAAGATTGGTTTGGCATGAATTGTTTTAAAGAAACCCATGGCTACTCTTGCCTTGAAATTTTATCCCTTTTATCTCTGTCCACAAGTTTTTTGTATTTATCCTTTTCTTCCCAGCTTTCTTGCCCTTTCAGTTTCCTGCCCACTGCTGGGGTTTTCAGGTATCATGTGCTGATGTGGACACTCAACTCCACTTAGCTAGTGTGCCATGATGCTCTCAGCTGCTAGAAATAAGAAAAATATAGATAGAGAGAGAGAGATTGGAATTAGAATAAAAAAAATGGGATTGATTTTGTTAAAAATGAATTAGAAATCTTACTGTGTTGAAATGATGAACATATTATTGCTAGGATTTATAAAATGTTATTGAAATTGAATTTGAAAAGTGAACTTGTAAAACATTGCATGATTCAGTGGGCAAGGAACTTTGGATATAAGGTGATGCTTGAACAATCGGAAAATATGTGGAGATAGATAGATAGATAGATAGATAGATAGATAGATAGATAGATAGATAGATAGATAGATAGATAGATAGATAGATAGGAGGGGCGAGAGCTTCTATGGACAGGTTAAATAGCATAAATTATAATGAAAGTGCAATTCTTATGGCAGATATGGTGTGCAATGGCAAGAATGTCAAATAGCAGGCTAAGTTCTATGGTCAGAAATAAAGCCTGGAAAGCTAAGGCTCAAAATGAACTAAAGTTTCCAACAAAAGTCAAAAACAACAACAACAAAAGCTTATTTCAACATGTATTAAAGCATGCAACTATATCACATGGTGTCCCACATGGTTTATCAGTTTTGTGAATTGAAATTTAAAGAACATGTATAAAACCTGATTATTTAGTTTAGTTTAGTTTACTTTATTGTCATTGCACCTCATACAATGAAATTAAATACCATCTTCAGTGTACATTATGACAATGAAAATAAACACAAGCACACATCCCTCACATTCTATCCATTGAATTGAAAGCCCCTGATATTGCATTAATATTGCACTATGCAGTAGAATTCAATAGAGTTACTGCCCTGGAATAGAAGCTGTTTTTCAGCCTATTTGTCCTTGTTTTTATTATCCTGTACCATCTGCCCAATGGTAATAGTTCAAAGAAAGGGTTCCAAGGATGAGATGGATCTTTGAGAATGTTTTGAACTTTCTTAAGGCAGTGGGAGCTATAAAGCTCTTCCAAAGAGGGGAGAGGGCAACCAATGATCTTCTGGACATAGATATTAACCCTCTAGAGCAGGGGTCCCCAACCACCGGTCCGTGGACCGGTACCGGTCCGTGGATCACTCTGTACCGGGCCGCAAAGAGAATTTTTTTTTAAAAAAATGGAGGCTTTCTTCGCCTTCGGTGAATGCTGCTGGGATCAGGGATCAAGGACACAAATGAAAGAAGGGGAGGGAGGAAGCAACCAAAACCTATCCTGCTCTCCGGCTCAGCGGCCTGGTTTCCTCCTGCCTCGTTCCTCTCTCAGTAGCTCTCTCGCTCCTCCACCAGCCCAGGAAGAAACTGCTTCAAAGGAGCCGGCAGGGTGGCTTTTCCTGTCGGCGCAGCTTCCGGCGCGCGCTCACCCCCACCCCTCCGCCAATCAATTCAGGTTCAATCCAGTGCTCTGTTCTGCCTGCCTGCCTGCCTTCGCTTCTGGTAGTTTCGAGCAGCTTCGGCTGAGAATAATAACTATTCGCCTTTTACTCAGTCGAGCTGCCCGAAACTACCAGAAACCAAGGCAGGCAGGCAGGCAGGCAGAACGGAGCACTGGATTGAACTGCGGGCGGCGGGCGGGGCGGGGGTGAATGGGCTGGAGGAGCTGCGTCCAAAACACCAGAAACGAAGGCAGGCAGGCAGAACGGAGCACCGGATTGAACCGTGGGCGGTGGGGTGGGGGTGAACGGGCGCTTCGGAAGAGCTGCACTGACAGGAAAAGCCACCCTGCAGGCTTCTTTGAAGCAGTTTCTTCCTGGGCTGGTGGAGGAGCAAGAGAGCGACTGAGAGAGGAACGAGGCAGACACCTGAGGGATGAGGCTGAGGGAGGGAGGGAGACACCTGAGGGATGGGGCTGATGAAGGCAAGGCCGAGAGGCGAGGCTTCTCAGCCGTCCTGCAGGGACTATCTGTTGCTCAGGGTTGCAATGAGGAGGCATTGGCGTTCCCTGAACTTGGTGGTTTGCTGGCAGATGTTTTATTACCTGACTAGGTAACAACATCAGATGTTACCTAGTCAGATAATGAAACGCCTGCAAGCAAACCACCAAACTCGACTCCCGGTCCTTGAAAAAGTGTTTCTGCAGGAAACTGGTCCCTGGCACAAAAAAGGTTGGGAACCACTGCTCTAGAGTGCTTTCCTATCTGTCACTGTGCAATTGGCAAACCATACACAGGTGCAGTCAGTTAAGATACTCTCTCTGTGCAGCAGTAGAAGATCTCCAGCAGTTTTTTATTCAATTGTTGTTTTCTGAGAAGTCTCTGCTGGGCCCTTTTGACCAGTGCAGGCAATGTGTCAGGCAGATCCTCTTTTAGGGTAACACCCAGAAACTTAAAACTGGCCACTTGCTCCACTCAGTCTCCATTGATAAGCAAGGGCTGGATGTCTGATCTGTTCCTTCTATAGTCCACTATAAGTTCCTTAGTCTTATTGGTGTTGAGGACCAAATTATTGTCTCCATTCCACAAAAGCAACCAGTCCACCTCATCTCAATAGGCAGACTCATGCCCCCCGGAGATGAGTCCCACCACTGTTGTATCATCTGCAAATTTAGTAATAGTATTACTAGTGTGAGTGTGAATGTAGTCATGCACATAAAGAGTACCCTGTGTTGTACCAGTGTTAAAAATAAGTGCTGAAGAGTATGATTACCTAATCTGACCCTCTGTGAGTAGCCGGACAGAAAATCCATAATCCAAAGGCAGATTGAATAAGAAAGTCCAAGGTCCAGAAGTTTAGACACTAGTCTATGTGGAAGAATTGTGTTAAATGCAGAACTAAAATCTACAAAAAGCATCCTCACATAGCCCTCCCTCTGTTCTAGATGAGTCAGAGCAGTGTGAAGCATGATGATTGTAGCATCCTCTGTAGATCTATTTATTATAATGTCTATTATAATATCTATTTATTATAATATCTATTTATTATAATGTCCCATTGTAGGGGTTTTCTTTCTTTTTATAATCTAAGACTCTTCCCCCCAAATTTCTTATATGAGTAAAAGATAGTTCATCATAAATATAGGCTTTATTTCTAATCAGAAGCCAGGGTGACTTAGTAGCTAGAATGCAGTATTGCAGGCTGACTCTGCCAGCAGTTTGAATCTCACTGGCTCAAAATTGACTCAACCTTTCATCCTTCCAAGTTGGTATAATGAGGACCCAGTTTGGAGCTGTAGAGAGGATAGAGGTAAATGTGGGTTTGTGGTCAAAACAACATAGTTTTTCAATGAGTCAGGGACATTTCAACAACTGGTTAGCCAGAGGAGGAGGATAGAAGCAACCATACTTTACTGAAGCCAATTGGTTACAGAAGAGGCAAAGCTAGATCTGGGATTTTCATGCCAAAAGTATATTGTAAACCTTTGCCTGTTCCTTTCCATCCCCTGATTATGAAGAAATGCCCAATTATGTGCTAATAAATTGTTTGGGTACATCATAGGTCCCTTTCTACTCAGCTAGCTTCATTCCTTTGCTGGATCTTGGAATGAATGGCTGGTAATCTTCACAGGTCTTGAGTCTTGGTTTCATTTCTTCATGGTAACCCATAGTAACCCTCCCTCTGGTTCCCCCCCCCACAGATCTCTCCCCCCTCCCATACAGTGCACAGCATAACTGAAAGGCAGCCCTGAAAATAATATTCTTTAGTTTATCTTAAATTGTTCCCAATAGAATGTATGAAACTTGGGTGGAAGAAATCTTGAAGATTTTCAGTGAGTTTAAGGTAATTCTTTTAAAAGGTTCTGCATTGTTACTCATCACAAAAAACACATAAAGTAAATAACTGATGTCTGTTGGATCTGTTCATATTCTATACTTTTTCAACTGGAGTATTTAAAATATGTGCTGTATAATCACCAAATTTCCTCAACACAACCTTGCCTTGGCCTTGCCAATGAGGACTCCCAGATCTTACTGGGGTTCCACTTCTATGACAGTTACCTCTATGCAAGAATGACCTACCATACCACCATGGACCTGCTTTTCAAATTCCAGAAATTTGTCCTTAACTACAAATGTGACAGTGAGAAGAATCTCATGGCTATCATTGGAAGAATGGATTTTGATACATCATCTTATATAAATGAACTTACAGGTTTCTTCAAGATTCCACAAGTAAGCTATGATGGGGTTGAGGAAGAAAATTATATGCTTTGTTGTTCATGTGGAATATATAATGAGCATTAAATATTTTTTTTTAATTTTTTTTATTTGTCAATTGCTTACAAGATAATAGGTATAAGTAAAAAAATAGTTATGAATACATCAATACATATAAGAAAAATTAAAAAATATATAGAAGAAACAATAGGACAGGGATGGTAGGCACATTGGTGTGCTTATGCATGTCCCCTATAGACCTCTTAGGAAAGGGGTGAGGTCAATATTAGACAGTCTAAAGTTAAAGTTTTTGGGGTTTGGGGAAAAAAACCACAGAGTCAGGTAGAGTATTCCAGACATTGACCACTCTATTGCTGAAGTCGTATTTCCTGCAATCAAGTTTGGTGCGATTAACCTTGAGTTTGTATCTATTGTTTTCTCTTGTGTTGTTATGGTTGAAGCTGAAGTATTCATTGACAGGTAGGACATTGTAATGTATGATTTTATATACTATACTTAGATCGGACTGAAGGCGATGTAGTTCTAGGTTTCCTCGGTCTAAAATTTTGAGTCTGGTGGCATAAGGTATTCTACAACGAGTAGAGGAATGGAGAACTCTTCTTGTGAAATATTTCTGGATTTTCTCAACTGTGTTAATATCAGACACATAGTGTGGGTTCCAGATTGATGAGCTGTATTTGAGTATTGGTTTTGCAAATGTTTTGTATGCTCTAGTTATTAGTGTAATATTTCCAGAGAAAAAGCTACGTAAGATTAGGTTAACAACTCTTAACGCCTTTTTGGCTATGTAGTTACAGTGGGCTCTAGCACTTAGATCATTAGAGATGAGTACTCCAAGATCCTTGACAGAGTTTGGATAATATCAACAAGGTCTTGACTATTCAGCCTGTATTTTATTTTCTGATTTATTTTTGCAATACGTAGGACAGAGCATTTATTTGTTGAGATTTGAAGGTGCCATTTGTTTGACCATTCTGATACATAGTCAAGGTCTTTTTGAAGGGTAGCAGTATTGTCTGTGGTGTTGAATAGCTTTACATCGTCAACGAAGAGAACATAGTTGCTCTTGATATGATCACAGAGGTCATTTATGTAGAGTATGAAAAGAGTTGGTCCTAGAACACTGCCTTGGGGGGAATTCTGGTTTGCAGGGCTTCGGCGGTAGGCAGGAATCCGCGATCGTGCACGGTTTCGGCCTGGGCTCGCCGCTAGAGCACCCCGAGCCACTCGGCTTCAGGGCTAAGCCACCCCGTAGAGGTGTGTAAAGAGGGGGGAGATTCCAGCAGGGTCGAGGGAAGCCACATCTTTCCTCCCCAGCTGTCTAAACTCCCTTTCTCGAAGGCGGTAAGAGTGGCGGTTAGAAATGGCTGCCTCAAAGAAGCACTCAGCCAGAAAAGAAAGTGCAGGAGGAAGTTAAGAAGTGAAAGTTTTTGCTGACTGGGACAAGAAGCAACAACTGAGATACCCTGGAATTTAAATCTTATAAAAGATACATCGCTCCCAAAGAAGATTCGGAAGCAGCGAATGAAAGTGAAAAGGGAAAGTTTTTTTTTCCACTCTCCTTCCTTACGTTGACAGCAGATGAATGAGAAATCGGAAAAATCCGCTTTGGCACCAACAGGTAATTAAACCGGATTAAATGCCAAGGGGACAATAAAGATTTCTGAACACTTAAAAAACTTTTTTTTTTGCTGTAAGTGGGAAGGGAGAGGAAAAGAATAAGCAAGATTTGGCTGGAGGAGGCTGCTTGGAATTTAAAAGAATCTAAAATTAAATTGGCATCACAATGGCATCACTTGTGGATGAACTGAAAATGGAATTTCAAAAATATAAAGAAGAGGAACAAGAAGGGAATGGCTCTTTTGGCTCCGTTTTTCATTTCTTAGAAATGGTGATCTGCACCTATGAGAAGCTACAAGAAAAGACTGCGTAACAAGAAAATTGGGACAAAGAAGAAGCCATCTTTAATGAACAAGTAACTGTATCTGGGGAAGAAAGGGGAAATGGGGGAAAGAGAATGGAGAATTTAAGACCTAAAAAAAACAACCAAAAAAGGGAAAAATAAGGTGAAAAGTGGATATAATGTCAGAAAGCAACAGATAAGGGGAACACAGAAGAGGGAAATAGAGGTGGAGAGACAAGGGGGTAAAAAAGATAGAGTGAAGAAACAAGGGAGGAGGGAAGGGAAGAGAAGTTACAAAGATTCAGAGCAAGATGTAAAGAAACAGGACTTATGTAGAGATAATGGGTAAAAATATAACTGAAAATGAGATTCTGCAAAGGTACATAAGATTGTATTGTTATACTGGTATTAGAAATAATGTTAGAAAATTGGAACAATATATCATTAAAAAAATGGGATAAAATACTCAGTGTAATTTAGTGAAACTTTTTTGATCAAAATAAATGAAACAAAATAAATGAGAGAATTGAATTAGGAAGGAATGGGAACATTTTAATTACACAATGTTTTAAAATATAAGTGAAATGGGGGGGAAGTAACTATACAAAATTTATAAGTGTTCCCATAGAAGCATGATACCTATTTGAAAAGTAATGTGTAAAATGTTTAAGATTTAAATGAATATTAACTTTAACAATAAAGTTGAACTGGTATGGATTGTTGTTTTAATTATATTATACATTTATAATTTCTTCTTTTCTTAAAATATAGTGTGTAGCTTTAGAATGTACTAAGCAGAATCTGAATGAAAGTTATTGTATTATATTAAGTGTTATAAATTCAGGGGAAAGATATAAAGGCGTCATACTCCAATCAGTGATTACAGGAGAAATATTGTTTTAATGAGAAAAGATAATAGACAGCTGAAACAGGACAGACAAAGAATATAAGTACAATGATTTAAATTGAGATGAAATAAATAAAATAGAATTAAGAGAGTTAAAACAGGGGAGAAGCTATATAGAAAATGTAGAATGGTAATAAGATATGGAACACTATATAAAAATGAGCATGAACTTGAATTTGTGTCTGTATGAAGAG
Organism: Notechis scutatus; assembly: GCF_049901735.1. Lineage (NCBI taxonomy): Eukaryota > Metazoa > Chordata > Lepidosauria > Squamata > Elapidae > Notechis > Notechis scutatus. The sequence continues at coordinate 113,897,106 of NC_142025.1, forward strand.
ATATAACCCGGGATCAAGCTGCTTTCAAAAAAGATGTTTTATGTTTTCATGTTTTGTGTTTTGTTTGTTTATGTTTGTTTTTTAAAAAATAATAAAACTTTTGAAAAAAAAAAAAGAACACTGCCTTGGGGGACACCACTGTTGACAGGTACAGAATTTGATAGGACGCTCCCAATTTTGACCACTTGTTGTCTGTTTGACAGGAATGCTTCTATCCAGTTATGCAGATGTCCAGAGATACCATAAGATTTTAGTTTTAGAAGTAGTTTGTCGTGTACCACTGAATCAAAGGTTTTACAGAAGTCTATGTAGATTGCGTCTATTGCTTTGCCCTGATCGAGTTGTGTGGAGGATGATGGATTGGTTAATAATTGATTCTATGACTTTACCGGTGATGCAGCATAAAGAGATTGATCTGTAATTTTCAACTAGGCTAGGGTCTCCCTTTTTGAAGATGGGGATGACCGTGGCTTGTGACCATAGTTTTGGCAAGGAGCTGGTCCTGAAAGATTTTTCAAAGATTATACTTAAAGGTTCATGGCAGTGGGTAGCTTTTTAAAGAAGTAGGCACATATTCAGTCCTGTCCAATAGATAGAGATGGTTTTAGATTGCGTAGTGCTTTTTCAACAATGTCTTCTGTAAAATCAATATGTATTAGATCATTGTAGTTGTCTGTGGTTCGACTAGGAAATACTGGGCATGATCCATTGCTGTTTACAAATACTGAGCCAAAGAATGTGTTAAAGAGGTTGTCTTTAATAGTGTCCTTGTTGCAATCTTTACCATTAGGTCCTTTCAGAGGTGGGAGGGACCTTGCATCTTTTAGTTTGTTGTTTACAAAATTGTAGAAAGCACGGGTGGAATTGGTGCATAGAAGGTTTTCTTCTTGTTTAATGTGATAATTGGTGCTTTCTTTTTTTATCTGGTGGCATAAATTTTTTGTATTGGCTTTTGAAGTTGGCAACGTGACCAGATTTGTTTTTCCGCCAAAGTGATTTCTTTTTTTTGGATTGAAGCTTCCTTATTGTTTTGGGTAATTTGTTTTTTCTGGTTTGGGGAGTTGTTATGGCTTATGGTTTACTAATTAGCATTCTTTTCTGAAACTAGAATACCAAATGGTAGTGATTTGTAAAAAATCCACTCTTTTAATAGTGTATAGGACTAGATGGCTTCCAAGGTCACTTCCAACTCTCTTATTCTTCTTCTGTATAAAATAGATTCAGAAAAACTAGTTTCTGTTTTTTTCTATTTTCCATTATTCTAACCATTGAGAAGCTACTATCTAAATTACAACAGAATAACAGATTTGGAAAGGACCTTGCTGTTTCCTCCCCAAGCAGGAAATCCTTTACAATTTCAGACAAATGGTTATCTAAACTCTTTTTAAAAACCTCCAGTGTTAGAGCACCCATGGCCTCTGGAGGTAAATCACTCATTAATTGTTCTGTCAGGAAATTTCTCCTTAGTTCTAGCTTGGTTCTCTTCTTGATTAGTTTCCATCAATTTCTTCTCATCTTGCATTCAGGTTCCTTGGAGAACATGTTGACCCCCTCTTCTTTGTGGCAGCTCCTTAGATATTAGAAGACAGCTATCATGTCACACCTAGTCCTTCTTTTCATTGAAATAGGCATTGCTACAACTATTCTTTGATATAATTCAGTGGTTCTGAGGTTATAACTTCCACTTCCTTCTGAACCTTTGGGTATAATCTATCTGGTCCTTGTAATGTGAACTTTTCTAGAGTAGATAGGTGTTCTACCATTTTCTTTCTTATTTTGACTTGTGTTCCTCATGTGCATTTTATGAGGGAGGGAGTTTTATGTAAAGACAGATTTTTTTAAAAAACCCACTTTTCTCCCATTACTGAATCAATTGTTTCCTTGATCTTTTTCTTGAATTTTACATATTTAAAAAAGAACTTTAATGTCAAGCCTTAGTTTATTTTGAGCCTTAGCTTTCCTGACTTCATTTTTGCAGGTTCAAGCTTTTTGCTGATATTCTGCTCCAGTTATTTGCCCCTCTTTCCACTTTTTATACATTTCCTTTATGTCATTCAGTTTAACAGAGAGTTCTTTGTTCAGCCATGCTGATTTCTTTTGAAATCTCTTATTTTTCTTCTTCATTGGAATTGTGATAGAATGGGCTTTTATAATGTCACTTTTCAAACTTTCCCAAGCTTTTTCAGTTTTTTCCCCCTTGAGAATTCTAATCCATGGAATGTTTATTCCATATATATTATATTGAAATCAGCTCTCTTGAAGACTTAAACTCCAGTCTGACTTGTTCTATTGCTTTCGCTTGCATAAAATTAAATTCCACTTATTACATGTTTACTCGCACTGAAAATTCCTGTAACTTCAATACCTTCTTTCATTTCTCTTTGTTTGTGAGAATTACAATGAATCCAGTATGTCTGACCCTCTATTTTCTGTCTCTACTTTTTATCATGCTTTAGGTATCAGTAGGGATTATGTAGGAAATCATCATAACTTGTACAATGTTATATATAAAATTATAATTTAGGTTCCTTTTCATTGTTTCCTTCAAAAATAATCAATTCTCCAAATACTATTTTTCTGACTCATGAATTTTTCAGATTGAGAAGGTGAGCTTCTGTCCTTCTCAGAATTCAGTGAGAATGAATTAAAAGATGGTTCTTTTCAAATTATTCTGATAACAGTCCTTGTCTACTCAGCTGGCTGCATTCCATTGCCAGATCTTGGAATGGCTGGTGAGTTTATTGGACCTTGTGAGTCTTGGTTTCTTTTCCTCTTACCTCTCGCCCTCCCCAGAGCTCCCTCCACCCTCCCCTGCACTCCCCCTCCCTTGCAGTGCACAGCATAACTGAATGGCAGCCCTGACAATACTCTTTAGTTGATGATAAAATTGTTTGCAGTAGAATGTATGAAACCTTTTGAAGAAACCTTTTGAAGATTTTTAGTGAATTTAAGGTAATTCCTTTAAAAGGTTCTGCATTGTTACTCATCACAAAAAATACAGACAATAAATGGCAGATATCTGTTGGATCTGATCATATTCTATTTTGTGAAAAAAAATGGCAGAAAATAAATGTGGTATCTTGAAAAATAGCACTCTACAGTTTCAACAATTAAATAAACATTCTATTGCAAATCTTACTGATTCTACTTTCATTGGCATTTGCTTTTTTTTTTTTTTTTAAAGATGAAGCATCAGGCACTTATTATCTGATCAAAACAAAATAATAATCTCCTAGAAGAATCACAATATTTTCTTAATATGGCCTAAGCATCAAAGGCTGCACAGAAAAATATTTAAACTGAACAACAATCAAGGCTCTTGTTTGGCTATAAAGTGCACCTTGAACTTCTGGGAGATTGGGACAAGGGGAAATAAGAGCTATGTCAGATTCATTGCTTCAAGTTTCTATTCTCCATTCTCTACTGTCAGAGTATCTGTACAAATCCTTCTGATATTCAAGATACAAATTTGCACTCAGATAAACTTGAAGTAGATAATGATAGATTTTCTATTTGGATGCATTCAAAAATATAATCCTTGGATTAATGTGTGTGTGTGTGTGTGTGTGTGTGTGTGTGTGTGTGTGTGTATGTGGATCTTTGGTTATTCGGGTTTTCTCCCGCGTAAGATTGGAAGTATCTAGGCAACGTTTTCGATGAAGTCTCATTCATCATCTTCAGGCTTCTGTCTTCAGCTCTGTGCTTCTCAGAGTGATGTGAGCTTGCAGCTGCTGCTTCCTTTTAACTGCTAGTGGGGTGTGACTTGATTGGTTGGGGGCTTGGCTGTGTTCTGATTGGGTTGGGGTGTGTTCTCATTGGTTGGGGTTTGGCTGTGTTCTGATTGGTTGGGGGTTGGCCATGTTCTGATTGGCTGGAGGTGTGTTCTGTTCAGGTGGGGCTTGGCACATGCTCAGGTTGGTCTTAGTTACTGGGGAATTTGAGCTGGTGAGCTGTGATCTTGCTGTTTGGCTTCGAGTTCGTGGTCGTGCTGCATCTTCATGGTGGGGGTCAGTTCGCTTCATGTATGGCTCAGGGGGTTTGAAGTGGGTAGTGATGCAGCTGCAGTGCGGCTTCTGGTCTGTGGTCGTGTCTCATCTTCTGTGTGGGTGTGAGTCTGCTTTTTACGTGGAAGTGTGGTGGTGGCATCTTGTGTGGCCCTCGTGGGTGTGGGTCTGGTGTCATTCATCATGTTAGGTACTCGTCTGTTCATGAGGGCAGGTTTCAAATGGCTGGTAAGCGGGAGGTGTCATCTCTTTTATTCATGCTGTGTGGGCGTTTCTCTATCTCTATGGCTTCTCTGATTATTCTGTTGTTGAAGTGTTCGGTTTTGGCGATAGTTCTGGTATTTTTAAAGTCAATCTCATGTCCTGTGGCTTTGAGGTGTTGGACCAGGGAAGAGGTCGGTTCTTTTTTTTGATTGAGTTCTTATGTTCTTCAACGCGTGCATTTATTCTCCTGTTAGTTTGTCCAATGTATGTGGTGGGGCAGGCGGTGCAAGGGATTTCGTATACTCCTTGGTTTTCTAACTCGATTTTGTCTTTAGGGTTTCTTAGGATGGTGGATATTTTTCTGTTTGTGCAGAATGCTGTTTTAATGTTGTGTTTTTGGAGGATCTTGCTGATTTTGTCTGTAGTGCCTTTTATATATGGGAGGAGGGCTTTGCCGTTCTCTTGTTCTCTGTCTTGGATTTTGGTTGGGGTTTCTTTTTGGATTAGGTGGGTAATCTTCTTTCTTTGGAATCCATTGGCTGTTAGTACATTGGTGAGAGTGTTTAGTTCGGTTTTTAGGTGTTGTTCATCAGCTAAGCATTTTGTTCTGGAGATGAGTGTCTCAGCTACGGAATTGATCTGTGCTGGGTGGTGGTGTGAGAGTGCATGTAGATAGCGGTTTGTATGTGTTTTCTTCTGGTAGA
>NC_142025.1:113902117-114020287 GCF_049901735.1 Notechis scutatus
TACCTTAACCACTACACAAAATTGGCTTACTGGACTGAATCTGCTTATTTAGAGACATTCTCTTAACAGCTTATCTATACTGTAGTCTTTTCATCAACAAAATCATTTAGGAAGCATGTTAGCACTTTAAACCATTGTTGAGTGAAAGCACTGTCTATTCATTCTTGAATGGACAGAAAACTATAATGGCACAACGTTTTCGGTATCCTGTATCTACTATCTCTGTTTTGCCTTGCCACCAAATGTTAGTATTGAGATTACAGAGGTACAGGAAATATTAATCAAAGCATTTGGTGAAAAGTGGTGAAATCCTCTGTTCCAATTTCTGGGCATCACCAGCTGTCATGACCATCCATCCATCCATCCTGAAGCAGGACTGGAACTGAAAGAGGGCTTAGGACAAGGGTCTTCAAACTTGGCAAGTTTCCTACTTGTGGACTTCAACTCCCAGAATTCCTGAGCTAACATGACTGGAGGAGGAATTCCGGGAGTTGAAGTCCACAAGTCTTAAAGCTGTCAAGTTTGAAGATTTATTTTTATTTATTTATTTATTTTTGTCAATTGCTTACAAGATAATAGGTATAAGTAAAAACATAGTTATGAATACATGGATACATATAAGAAAAACAAAAAATAAAAGAAACAATAGGACAGGGACGGTAGGCACGTTGGTGCGCTTATGCACGCCCCCTACAGACCTCTTAGGAAAGAGGTGAGGTCAACAGTAGACAGTCTAAGGTTAAAGTTTTTGGGATTTGGGGAAGAAACCACAGAGTCAGGTAGAGTATTCAAAACATTGACCACCTCTCTTGCTGAAGTCATATTTCCTGCAATCAAGTTTGGTGCGATTAACCTTGAGTTTGTATCTATTGTTTGCTCTTGTGTTGTTATGGTTGAAGCTGAAGTACTCATTGACAGGTAGGACATTACAATGTATGATTTTATATACTATACTTATATCGGACCGAAGGCGGCGTAGTTCTAGGTTATCTAGGTCTAGAATTTCGAGTCTGGTGGCATAAGGTATTCTGCAATGAGTAGAGGAGTGGAGAACTCTTCTTGTGAAATATTTCTGGACTTTCTCAACTGTGTTAATATCAGATACATAATGTGGGTTTCAGACTAATGAGCTTTATTCGAGTATTGGTTTAGCAAATGTTTTGTATGCTCTAGTTATTAGTGTAATATTATCAGAGAAAAAGCTACGTAAGATTAGGTTAACAACTCTTAACGCCTTTTTGGCTATGTAGTTACAGTGGACTCTAGCACTTAGATCATTAGAGATGAGTACTCCAAGATCCTTGACAGAGTTTGGATCATCAAGGTCTTGACTATTCAGCCTGCATTTTATTTTCTGATTTATTTTTTTTTGCCAATATGTAGGACAGAGCATTTATTTGTTGAGGTGTGAAGTTGCCATTTGTTTGACCATTCTGATACATGGTCAAGGTCTTTTTGAAGGGTAGCAGTATTGTCTGTGGTGTTGAATATCTTTACATCATCAGCGAAGAGAAAGCAGTTGCTCTTGATATGATTACAGAGGTCATTTATGTAGAGTATGAAAAGAGTTGGTCCTAGAACACTGCCTTGGGGACACCACTGTTGACAGGTACAGAATTTGGTAGGACCCTCCCAATTTTGACCATTTGTTGTCTGTTTGACAGGAATGCTTCTATCCAGTTATGCAGGTGTCCAGAGATACCGTAAGATTTTAGTTTTAGTAGTTTGTCATGTACCACTGAATCAAAGGCTTTACAGAAGTCTATGTAGATTACATCTATTGCTTTGCCCTGATCGAGTTGTGTAGTCCATATGTTTTTGCAGTGTAAGAGTTGCAGATTACATGATAGTTTTTTCCTGAAACCAAATTGTTTATTAGAGAGTAGGTTGTTTCTAAGTGGAGGATGATGGATTGGTTAATAATTGATTCCATGACTTTACAGGTGACACAGCATAAAGAGATTGGTCTGTAATTTTCAACTAGGTTGGGGTCTCCCTTTTTGAAGATGGGGATGACCGTGGCTTGTGACCATAGTTTTGGCAAGGAGCTGGTCCTGAAAGATTTTTCAAAGATTATGCTTAGAGGTTCAGCTATGGCAGTGGATAGCTTTTTTAAGAAGTAGGCACATATTCCATCTGGTCCAAGAGATAGAGATGGTTTTAGATTGTGCAGTGCTTTTTCAACAATGTCTTCTGTAATCGATATGTATTAGATCATTGTAGTTGTCTGTGGTTCGACTAGGAAATACTGGGCATGATCCATTGCTGTTTACAAATACTGAGCCAAAGAATGTGTTAAAGAGGTTGGCGTAATAGTGTCGTCATTGCAGTCTTTACCATTAGGTACTTTCAGGGGTGGGATGGACCTTGGGTCTTTTAGTTTGTTGTTTATAAAATTGTAGAAAGCGTGGGTGGAATCAGTGCATAGAAGGTTTTCTTCTTGTCTAATGTGATAATTGGTGCATTCAGTTTTTATCTGGTGGCATAAATTTTTGTATAGGCTTTTGACAGATTTGTTTTTCCGCCAAATGATTTCTTTTTGGATTGAAGCTTCCTTATTGTTTTGGGTAATTTGTTTTTTCTGGTTTCGGGAGTTGTTAATGGTACATATAGTTTGATGACTCTTTTGACTTCAAGTAAAAATTAGGTTTAGGGTTGTGTTAAGGTGATCTGCATGGCTTATGGTTTACTAATTAGCATTCTTTTCTGAAACTAGAATACCAAATGCCAATACCAAGTATATGAAATGAATATCCAAAGTATTCCATGCCTGTGAGAAATTGACATAGTACTCTTGCACCTATTGAAATTATATGTCTTTGAAATAAATCCAAGTAATTCCTTTCTATATTAATAGTTAGAAGAATTCTCGGGAAATGTTCCTTGAATGTATTTGATAAAAAATTTAGATAAGAAAGAATAGATTTGATTTAATATTTCAACAGAATACTATTGTACTTTCTTATAGCTGACCTATGGCTCATTGGCCCAAGAGGAATTCCAGACCAGTAAGGTCTCTTCACTTTATTTCATGGTCCCAAAAGAGGACCATCAGTACATTGAGATTATTCAACTGCTTCATCATTTTAGGTGGATGTGGATTGGGATTTTTGCTGTTGATTACAACAATGGAGAAAATTTCTTACAGAAATTGCAGCCTTTACTTTCAGAGAACGGAATCTGCTCAGCATTCATAGAAAGGCTTTCACAACTAATTCATGTGGAAGACTTTCCAGGACTTTATGAAACAGTCTCTGTTATCTCCATTAATATAATGAATAGCAAAGCAAATGCATTTCTTGTCTATGGAGAATCATGGGCAGTTATGTAGCTATGATTTGTCACATTTCTGGTAGAACGTTAAAAGCAAGAAAATTGTTTATTTAGAAAGGTGTGGGTCATGACTGCACAGATTGATTTCATATTATCTGGATTTCAAGTCAGTTGGGATCTCCACATGTTCTATGGGGCTATTTCCTTCAGTGTTCATTCAACAGCAGTTGTAGATTTCATGGAATTTCTTCAGACCATAAATCCTCTTTCAGTCTATAGAGATGGGTTTTTGGAGGCTGTTTTGGAACAATCATTTGATTGTACACTTCCAAAACCAGAATTGCAAGAAATGAATGAAATGAAAGAATTGCAAGTGCATGCACTAATCCATGCACTGGGCAGAAGAAACTAGAAGATCTTCCTGCGCCTTTGTTTGAAATGGAAATGACTGGCCAAAGCTACAGTGTCTACAATGCTATTTATGCTGTGGCTCATTATCACAGGCTCTGTACACATTACGTTTCAATAAAAAAAAGGCTATGATGGGTAAAAATTCTGACCACTCAGCTCTCCAGCCTTGTCAGGTATTCTCTCTGCATTGGACACTTTTTTTTTATTTCAATGAGCAGTTTGATGTAGAATTATCTTTTGAACCCTCTGTAGAAATTCTTAATATTTTCTACATGTTAAGTATGAGTGTAAACCTAGAACTAAGGATAAATGTCTTGATAGTGATTATAATCAATTAATAGAAATCTTGCTTCCTAAAGATATGGATGCTGCAACACTGGAGATTTTTTACAAAGGGATTTGGTAGTGATTTGTCAAAAATGGTATTAAGTCCACTCTTTTAATAGTGTATAGGACTAGATGGCTTCCAAGGTCACTTCCAACTCTCTTATTCTTCTTCTGTATAAGATAGATTCAGAAAAACCAGTTTCTGTTTTTTTCTATTTTCCATTATTCTAACCATTGAGAAGCTACTATCTAAATTACAACAGAATAACAGATTTGGAAAGGACCTTGCTGTTTCCTCCCCAAGCAGGAAATCCTTTACAATTTCAGACAAATGGTTATCTAAACTCTTTTTAAAAACCTCCAGTGTTAGAGCACCCATGACCTCTGGAGGTAAATCACTCATTAATTGTTCTGTCAGGAAATTTCTCCTTAGTTTTAGCTTGGTTCTCTTCTTGATTAGTTTCCATCAATTTCCTCTTGTCTTGCATTCAGGTTCCTTGGAGAACATGTTGACCCCCTCTTCTTTGTGGCAGCTCCTTAGATATTAGAAGACAGCTATCATGTCACATCTAGTCCTTCTTTTCATTGAAATAGACATTGCTGCAACTATTCTTTGATGTAATTCAGTGGTTCTGAGGTTATAACTTCCACTTCCTTCTGAACCTTTGGGTATAATCTATCTGGTCCTTGTAATGTGAACTTTTCTAGAGCAGATAGGTGTTCTACCATTTTCTTTCTTATTTTGACTTGTGTTCCTCATGTGCATTTTATGAGGGAGGGAGTTTTATGTAAAGGCAGATTTTTTTAAAAACCCACTTTTCTCCCATTACTGAATCAATTGTTTCCTTGATCTTTTTCTTGAATTTTACATATTTTAAAAAAAATCTTTAGTCAAGCCTTAGTTTATTTTGAGCCTTAGCTTTCCTGACTTCATTTTTGCAGGTTCAAGCTATTTGCTGATATTCTGCTTCATTTATTTGCCCCTCTTTCCACTTTTTATACATTTCCTTTGTGTCTTTCAGTTTAACAGAGAGTTCTTTGTTAAGCCATGCTGATTTCTTTTGAAATCTCTTATTTTTCTTCTTCATTGGAATTGTGATAGAATGGGCTTTTATAATGTCACTTTTCAAACTTTCCCAAGCTTTTTCAGTTGTTTTCCCCTTGAGAATTCTAATCCATGGAATGTTTATTCCATATATATTATATTGAAATCAGCTCTCTTGAAGACTTAAACTCCAGTCTGACTTGTTCTATTGCTTTCGCTTGCATAAAATTAAATTCCACTTATTACATGTTTACTCGCACTGAAAATTCCTGTAACTTCAATACCTTCTTTCATTTCTCTTTGTTTGTGAGAATTACAATGAATCCAGTATGTCTGACCCTCTATTTTCTCTCTCTACTTTTTCTCATGCTTTAGGTATCAGTAGGGATTATGTAGGAAATCATCATAACTTGTACAATGTTATATATAAAATGATAATTTAGGTTCCTTTTCATTGTTTCCTTCAAAAATAATCAATTCTCCAAATACTATTTTTCTGACTCATGAATTTTTCAGATTGAGAAGGTGAGCTTTCTGTCCTTCTCAAAATTCAGTGAGAATGAATTAAAAGATGGTTCTTTTCAAATTATTCTGATAACAGTCCTTGTCTACTCAGCTGGCTGCATTTCATTGCCAGATCTTGGAATGGCTGGTGAGTTTATTGGACCTGGTGAGTCTTGATCTTGTTTCCTCTTCCCACTCGCCCTCCCCAGAGCTCCCCCCACCCTCCCCTGCACTCCCCCTCCCCTGCAGTGCCCAGAATAACTGAATGGCAGCCCTGACAATACTCTTTAGTTGATGATAAAATTGTTTGCGGTAGAATGTATGAAACCTTTTGAAGAAACCTTTTGAAGATTTTTAGTGAATTTAAGGTAATTCCTTTAAAAGGTTCTGCATTGTTACTCATCACAAAAAATACAGACAATAAATGACAGATATCTGTTGGATCTGATCATATTGTATTTTGTGAAAAAAATGGCAGAAAATAAATGTGGTATCTTGAAAAATAGCACTCTACAGTTTCAACAATTAAATAAACATTCTATTGCAAATCTTCCTGATTCTACTTTCATTGGCATTTGCTTATTTTTTTTTTTTTAAAAAAGATGAAGCATCAGGCATTTATTATCTGATCAAAACAAAATAATAATCTCCTAGAAGAATCACAATATTTTCTTAATATGGCCTAAGCATCAAAAGCTGCACAGAAAAGTATTTAAACTGAACAACAATCAAGGCTGTTGTTTGGCTATAAAGTGCACCTTCAACTTCTGGGAGATTGGGACAAGGGGAAATAAGAGCTATGTCAGATTCATTGCTTCAAGTTTCTATTCTCCATCCCACCAATGATAAAGTCTCCAGGCTGGTACCACTCATGTGGAACAAGGAAAGCATCACTTGCAGGGCACCTTAGAGTAACTATTTTGTGCACCAAAAATATCAGAAGAAACATCTTGATACTTATTGTGTAGATTTTTGTCACTGTACTGGCCATTGTAAAGAGATGACAGTAACATCCCCTCTCTTTCTCTCTTTCTCTCTCTCACATACACACACACAAACACACAGAGGCAGGGGTGGGATTCAAATTTCTTAACAACCAGTTCTGTGGGCATGGCCTAATTTGTGGGTGTGGTTTGGTGGTCATGTGACTGGCTGGGGAATGGCTTGTATGTAAATATTATGAATATTGATATAAATATTGATTTTTTTTATAAAAAAAGAGCAACTTTTACCCAAAATCAGGCAGGGCAGGCAGATTGAGTTGCTCACAGAATCACAGATTCATTCAGAGATCTATCTATCTGCCATTGGCTAGCTCAGTCTGTCACATAAAATTTGCTTGCAAGCAAAGTCATAAAATTTGCTAGCAAGCAAACTCACAAAATTAACTCACAACACACCATGCATGTAAATATTGAATTTTTTTTTATAAAAAGAACAACTTTTACCCAAAATCAGGCAAAGCAGGCAGATTGAGTTGCTCACATAATCATTCAGTGATCTATCTATCTGCCATCAGCTAGATCAGTCTCTCAAATTTGCTTCACGTGAGTCTGCACTGAATTTGCTTGCAAGCAAACCTTCAGTCCTAAGGGAGGTTCGGCTGTGCTGAGCTGAAGATCTAAAGACTAGCTAGAAAGCAAGAAATCCAACCATTTCCTGCTTCCCAGCTAATCTAAAACTCCTGGCACAGCAGAAAAGATGATGGTCGGAAAAAGGAAAAATAGCAATTTAGTAGGCAAGTTTACCAGGTAAGGAGTGAGTGGGTGGGGAGGGTTCCCGCAGGCCATGTGGGCAGTGCAGCCTTGTGTTTCAGCGCAGCCTGGATTAATTGCTTTGTGGGGGTGCTCTGGGGGTGAGATATCTTTGTGGCCCACAAAAATTTTCTCACAGTCCACCAGTGGGCCACGGCCCACTGGTTGGCAACCACTGGACAAATGATTTTCAAGGTTCCTCTGATGCATGTCATCTCTAGTCCTTCTTTTCATTGAACTAGACATTCTGACAAACATTCTTTGATATAGTTCAGTAGTTCTGAGATCATATCTTCCACTTCTTTGTGGATTTTGGAGTGTAATCCATATGGTGCTAGTAATTTGAAGTTGTCTAGAGCAGATAGATGTTCTCCTACCATTGTTTTCTTATTTTGTCTTGCATTCCACATCTGTATTTTACTGTGTATGTGTCTGTGTGTTTGGTGTTGATAGGTTGGACTGTCTTATGTAAAGATAGATGCAAAAATAATCACTTTTCTCCTGTTAATGAACCAATTGTCTCCTTGATGTTTTTCTTGATTTTTATATGTTGAAAGATACTTTTTAAAATGATTAAGCCTTAGTTTATTTTGAGCCTTAGCTTTCCTGACTTAATTTTTGCAGATTCAAGCTATTTGCTGATATTCTGCCTTAGTTATTTGCCCCTCTTTCTACTTTGTTTACTTGTTCTTTTTGTCATTTAGTTTATCAGAGAGTTCTTTGTGGAGCCATGCTCATTTGGTGTGTGTGTGGGTGTGGGTGTAATCTCTTATTTGTCTTCATTGGAATTTGCTAGACTGGGCTTTGCACATTTTTCTCCTTGAGAATCCTAATCCATGGATATACACTTTAATATATTTCTAACTAATTAGAGAATTATATAATCTTTAATTCTATTGAAATCAGCTCTCTTGAAGTCCAACACTCCAGTCTGACTTAGTTCTATTGCTTCTGCTTGCATAAAAATAAATTCCAGTTATTGCATGTTTACTCACGTTGAACATTCCTGTAACTTCAACACCTTCTTTCATTTCTCTTTGTTAGTAAGAATTACAATAAATCCAGTATGGCTGACCCTCTATTCCCTGTTTCTACCTTTTATCATGCTTTAGGTATCAGAAGGAATTAGGTAGGGAATCATTATAATTTGTACATATCTGTCTGTCTGTCTGTCTGTCTATCATCTATCTATCTATCTATCTATCTATCTATCTATCTATCTATCTATCTATCTATCTATCTATCTATCTATCTATAACAGATAATCAGTGCTGGAAGGGACTGGTCTTGTAGACCCTACAGGATTTCTGACAGAGGGCAGTCCAATCTCTTCTTGAAAGTCTCAAGTGATGGTGCTCCCACAACTTCTGAGCGCAAGCTGTTCCATTGGTTGATTGTTCTCACTGTCAGAAAGTTTCTCCTTTTCAATTAAATATCATACTTCTATGGGAACAGTTTTAAGTTTTCCATAATTAACTCCCCACCTCTTCACTTATATTTTATAAAACATTAACTAATTAAAATGTTCCCGTCCCTTCCTAATTCAATTCTCTCATTTATTTTATTAACAAACATTTCACAAGATTACAATAGTTATTTTATCCCTCATTTTAATCATACATTGATTCCAATTTTCTAAAATTATTTCTAATACTAATATAACAATACAATCTTATGTACCTTTACATAATCCCTTTTTCAGTTAAATTTTCACCCAATATCTCTAAATAGGCCCTGTTTCTCTATATCTTGTTTCTGTCCTTTATAACTTCTTTTCCTTTCCTTCTTCCCTCTTTTCTTCCCTCTCCCCTTTTTACCCCCTTGTCTCTCCCCCTCTATTTCTCTCTTCTGTATTCCCCTCTTCTGTTGCTTTCCAATATTATACTTATTTTTCAAACTATTTTTCTTTTCTTTGGTTGTTTTTTTAAGTCTTAAATTCTCCATTCTCTTTCCCCTCTTTCCTTTTTCTTCCCCACATAGAATTACTTGTTCATTAAAGATGGCTTCTTCTTTGTCCCAGTCTTCTTGTTTTGCAGATGTTTCTTGTTGTTTCTCATAGTTCCAAATCTACATTTCTAAGAATTGAAAAATGAAGCCGAAAGAGCCTCTCCCTTCTTGTGCATCTTCTTTGTACTTTTTAAGTTCCATTTTCAATTCATCCAGAAGTAGTGCCATTATATACATTTTTAAACAACCACCCGATTAATTTTAGTCATTCAAATGCAATAACCAAGAGTCCAATGATCACCAAATAATCCAAATACACGCAAGCTGTTTCTTTTTGCTTTTTTTCACTTTCTCTTCCTGGGGTTCTACAATTTAGTTACCAAGTTTCAGTTAAAATGTATCTTTTAAAAGTCTTGTTAAAGTTTTACTGTAGATTCCTTTTAATTCCAGGCAGTCTCCTCCCTTTTTCTAGATCCTGCCCTTTTATTCTTTTTCTCTCCTTCCCTGTTTATAAAAAAAAATTTAGTGTCCAGAAATCTTTATTATCCCTTTGACATTTTATTTTATTTTCAGTTTAATTGCCTGTTGATGTCAAAGCGGATTTTTTTTCTGATTTCTTATTTAAGTCTCTTAGTTGTCAAAATAGGGAAAGGGAGAGAAGAAGAAAAAAGCCAAACCTTTCCCTTTTCACTTTCCTTCGCTGCTTCCAAATCTTCTTTGGGAACGGTGTTCCTTTTTTTTTTTTAGTTTAAATTCCAGGGTATCTTAGTTGTTGCTTTTGCAATTTAACCCAGTCAGCCAGAACTTTCACTTCTTATCTTCCTCCTGCACATTCTTTTCTGGTTGAGTTCTTCTTTGAGGTGGCCATTTCTGACCACCGCTGCAACCACCTTCAGGAAAGGGAGTAATGGCCAGCTGAGGAGGAGAGATGCGGCTCTCCTCAACCCCGTTGGCAGTCTCCCCCCTCTTCACCACCTCTACGGGGTGGCTTAGCCCCGAAACCAGCCAGCTCAGGGCACTCCAGCGGCGAGCCCAGACCAAAACCGCGCACAATCGTGGATTTCTGTCTGTCACCTAAGAGGCTCAAAACTGGAAATATTGGAAGACTGCTATCATATCTCCCCTGGTCCTTCTCTTTACTAGACTAGCCAAGCCTGTTCCTGTAACTGTTCTTCATATGTTTTAGACTCCGGTCCCCTAATCATCCTGGTTGCTCTTCTCTGTACTTTTTCTAGAGTCTCAACCTCTTTTTTGTAATGTGGTGAACAAAACTGGATGCAGTATTCTAGTTGTGGTCTTACTCAGGCTTTATTGAGTGGCATTAGTACCTTGATCTTGACTGTATCCCTCTGTTAATGTAACTTAGCATTGCATTAGCTTTTTTGGCTGCTGCTGCACACTGCTGGTTCATAATTAGCTAGTTGTCCACTAAGACTCCAAGATCCTTCTCACAGTTACTGCTATTGAGCCTGGTTTCACCCAGTCTATATGTGTACATTTGGTTTTTCTTGCCTAAGTGTAGAACTTTACTTTTCTCTACATTGAATTTTATTTTGTTAGATATGGCCCAAAGTTCTAATCTCTCAAGATCCATCTGGATCTTGAGCCTATTTTATTGGGTGTTAGCTATTCCTGTCAGCTTAGTATCATCTGCAAATTTGGTAAGTTCCCTTTTTATTCCCTCATCTAAGTCGTTAATGAAGATATTGAAGAGAATTAGGCCTAAGTTGGAAACTTTTGGCACCCCACTGTTTATTTCCCTCCATGTAGACTTAGACCCATTAGGGACTACTTATTGAGTATGGTTTGTCAGCCAGTTGTTCATAGCTTACTATGAAGTAGGTTGTGGTCTACTTTGTTGAATGCCTTGCTGAAATCTTAACATATTATGTCCACAGTATTTTGCTGGTCTACTAATTTAGTCACTATGTTGAAGAATAAAATAAGATTGGTTTGGCACGATCTATTCTTAACACACCCGTGCTGACTGCTAGTTATTACTTTACTTGTTTCTAGATGTTGGCAGAACTGTTTTTTTTTTTTTTTAAATTATCTTTTCCAGTATTTTTCCAGGTATTGATGTTAGGTTGATTGGTCTATAGTTTCCTGGGTCAATTTTTCCCCCTTTTTTGAAGATGGAAACCACATCAACTCTTTTCCAGTCCTCTGGTAGTTCTCCAGTGCTCCAGGATTTTTTAAAGATTTAAAGACCGAATGCACCAATTATCACATTAAACAAGAGGAAAACCTTCTAAGCACCAATTCCACCCGTGCTTTTTACAATTTTGTAAACAACAAACTAAAAGACTCAAGGTCCATCCCTCCCTTGATAGGACCTGATGGTAAAGACTGCAGCGACGACACCATTAAAGCCAACATCTTTAACACATTCTTCGGCTCAGTGTTTGTAAACAGTAATGGATCATGTCCAATGTTTCCTAGCCGTACCACAGATAACAACAATGATCTAATACATATCGATTTTACAGTAGACAACGTTGAAAAAGCACTACGCAACCTAAAACCATCTCTATCTATTGGACCGGATGGAATATGTGCCTACTTCTTAAGAAAGCTATCCACTGCCATAGCCAAACCTCTAAGCATAATCTTTGAAAAATCTTTCAGGACCAGCTCCTTGCCTAACCTATGGTTACAAGCCACAGTCATCCCTATCTTCAAAAAGGAGACCCAAGCCTAGTTGAAAATTACAGACCAATCTCCTTATGCTGCGTCACCTGTAAAGTCATGGAATCAATTATTAACCAATCCATCATCCTCCATTTAGAGACAAACAACCTACTCTCCAATAAACAATTTGGTTTCAGAAAAAAACTATCCTGTAATCTGCAACTCTTACACTGCAAAAACATATGGACTACACAACTCGACCAGGGCAAAGCAATAGACGCAATCTACATAGACTTCTGCAAAGCCTTTGATTCAGTGGTACACGACAAACTACTCCTAAAAATAAAATCTTATGGTATCTCTGGACAACTGAATAACTGGATAGAAGCATTCCTGTCAAACAGACAACAAATGGTCAAAATCGGGAACGCCTATCAAATCCAGTACCTGTCAATAGTGGTGTTCCCCAAGGCAGTGTTCTAGGACCAACTCTCTTCATAATCTACATAAACGACCTTTGTGATCATATCAAGAGCAATTGCGTTCTCTTCGCTGATGATGTAAAGCTGTTCAATACCACAGACAATACTACTACCCTACAAAAAGACCTAGACTATGTATCTGAATGGTCTAACATATGGCAACTTCAAATCTCAACAAATAAATGCTCTGTCTTACATATTGGTAAAAAAATCAGAAAATAAAATACAAGCTGAATAGTCAAGATCTTGTTGATGACCCAAGCTCTGTAAAGGACCTGGGAATACTCACCTCTAATGATCTAAGTGCTAGAGCCCACTGCAACTACATAGCCAAAAAGGCATTAAGAGTTGTTAACCTAATCCTACGTTGCTTTTTCTCTGGTAATATCTCACTACTAACCAGAGCATACAAAACATTTGCTAGACCAATACTCGAATACAGTTCATCAGTCTGGAATCCTTATTACGTATGTGATATTAACACAATTGAGAAAGTCCAGAAGTATTTCACAAGAAGAGTTCTCCACTCTTCTACCCGTTGTAGAATACCTTATGCCACCAGACTCGAAATTCTAAAACTAGAAAACCTCGAATTACGCCGTCTTCGGTCCGACTTAAGCATGGCATATAAAATCATACATTGCAATGTCCTACCTGTCAATGAATACTTCAGCTTTAACCATATCAACACAAGAGCACACAACAGATACAAACTCAAAGTAAACCGCACCAAACTTGATTGCAGGAAATACGACTTCAGCAATAGAGTGGTCAATGTCTGGAATACTCTACCCGACTCTGTAGTCTCTTCCCCAAACCCCAAAAACTTTAACCTTAGACTGTCTACTATTGACCTCACCCCTTTCCTAAGAGGTCTGTAGGGGGCGTGCATAAGCGCACCAACGTGCCTACCGTCCCTGTCCTATTGTTTCTCTTATTCTTTTATTTTTCTTATATGTACCCATTTCATATATTCACAACTATGTATACACTTGTACTTATTATCTTGTAAACAATTGACAAATCAAATAAATAAAAATAAATAAATATGGTGCAGTGATTCTGAGATGACCTCTGCCAGCTCCTTTAAATCTCTAGGATGTAATCCATCAGGCTCTGGTGATTTGTGTTCATCAAGATCAGACAGGTGTTCTCTTACTATTTTTTTGCTTGTTTGAAATTTTATTTCTGGTCTGTCTTTTACAGTTATGTTTTTTGTGGGTTGAGCTATAGTTTCTTTTTGCGTGAAGACCGATGCAAAGAATGAGTTAAGCAGTTCTGCTTTCTCTCTGTTGCCTGTTACTTTCTTGCCGTCTTTTCTCTTTGGTGGACTGACTGTTTCCTTTATTTTTTCTTGTTATTTATATGTTGGAAGAAACTTTTTAAAAATTATCTTTGACTTTTGTTGCAAGTCTTTGTTCGTTCTGAGCCTTTGCTATCCTGACTTCATCTTTGCAGATTCTGGCTATCTGCTGATATTCTGCCTTAGTTGTATGTCCTTCTTTCCATTTTTTGTACTTGTCCTTTTTTTCTTTCAATTTGCCAGAGAGATCTTTGTGCAGCCATGCTGGATTCATCTTGGATTTCTTGTTTTTCTTTCTCAGTGGTATTGTGCTGGTCTGGGCTTCTATGATTGTACTTTTCAGAGTTTCCCAAGATTCTTGAGTTGTTTTCCCCTTTAGGATTTTCATCCATGGAATCTTTCCTCAATTCTCTCTGAGTTTATTGAAATCAGCTCTTTTAAAATCCAAGACTCTGGTGTCATTATAT
This sequence comes from Notechis scutatus, assembly GCF_049901735.1. Taxonomy (NCBI): domain Eukaryota; kingdom Metazoa; phylum Chordata; class Lepidosauria; order Squamata; family Elapidae; genus Notechis; species Notechis scutatus. Next base: position 113,916,262 of record NC_142025.1, read on the forward strand.
TCTGTTGCTTGTGTTTGTGTTATGTTGAATTCTAGTATGACGTGGTCACTCTCACCCAAGGTTCCTGCAGTTTCAATTCCCTCTATCGACAAATGGCAGGCCAATCTCTTCTTGAAATTCTCAAGTGATGACGCTCTCACAACTTCCAAGGGCAAGCTGTTCCATTGGTTGATTGTTCTCACTGTCAGAAAGTTTTTCCTTGTTTCTGGGTTAAATCTCTCCTTGTTCAGTTTCCATCCATTATTCCTTGTCTGGCCTACAGGTGCTTTAGAAAATAGCTTGACCCCTTCCTCTCTGTGGCAGCCCCTCAGATATTGGAAGACTGCTATCGTGTCTCCCCTGGTCCTTCTCTTTACTAGAGTAGACAAGCCCAGTTCCTGTATCTGTTCTTCATATGTTTTTGTCTCCAGTCCCCTAATCATCCTGGTTGCTCTTCTCTGTACTTTTTCTAGAGTCTCAACCTCTTTTTTATAATATGGTGACCAAAACTGGATGCAGTATTCTAGTTGTGGTCTTACTGAGGCTTTATTGAGTGGCATTAGTATCTCACTTGATCTTGATTGTATCCCTCTGTTAATGTAACTTAGCTGCTGCACACTGCTGGCTCATATTTAGCTGGTTGTCCACTAGGACTCCAAGATCCCTCTCACGGTTACTGCTATTGAGCCTGGTTTCACCCAGTCTACATGTGTACTTTTGGTTTTTCTTGCCCAAGTGTACTTTACTTTTCTCTACATTGAATTTCATTTTGTTAGATACGGTCTCACCCAAAATTCCTGCAGTTTCAACTCCCTCTATCACTTCTTCTCTGCTTGTAAGAATTAAGTCCAGTATGGCTGTCCCTTTAGTTTCACCCTTTACCTTTTGGACAACAAAGTTGTCAGATAGATTGGTTACGAATTTATTTGATTTCTCACTTGGTGCAGAATTCGTTTTCCAGTTGATAACAGGATAATTGAAGTCTCCCATTACTATTGTTGTGTGTTTCCTGCATATGTTTGTTAGTTGGTTGGCAAAAAGGACATCTATTTTTTTCTGCTTGATGGGGTGGCCTATAATATACACCTATGGTCATGACATTCTTTTTTTTTTTTTTTTATATTGACCCATATGCATTCTAGGAGGTTTTCGTCTTTGGTTTCATGCATTTCTGTAGCAATATAGTGGTCCTTTACATACAGTGCAACTCCACCTCCTCTTTTTTTGGGGGGGGGGGTGTCTGTTTTTTTTAATAGTTTGTATCCTTCTCCCAGTATGTTCCAATCATTTGTTTCATCCCACCAAGTTTCTGTTATTCCAACCATATCACATCTACCTTCATGTATTCATAGTTTGAGTTCACCCAGTCTGTTCCCCAGACTTTGTGCATTTGTATATAGGCACTTGAGATCTTTATGTCTGACACTGTGTTTACTGTCTACATAACTTGTGTTGTGCCTGCCTGCCCCTACTTTCTTGCCACCTGTTTGATTAATGCACATGATATGGCACTCACTATTAAATGCTTGGTTTTGGTTGACAGCAAGGTTGATAATCTTACCTGCACAAACATCTCTTTTGCATGCACTGGTATCCTTATTAATTTTAGGTTGCTGGGCACAGAAATGTTCTATATCCCCGCTGTTCAGTTTAAATGTCTATCCAGGAAATCTGTGAATTTAATGCCAAGTAACTCAGTCCCTTTCTTTGATGGATGCAAACCATCTCTTTTGTACAGTTTTTCATTGGACCAGCTACCAGACATCATGACTAATAAAACCAAAGCCTTTCCTTTTACACCACTCCTTTAGCCACACGTTAAACTCCACTACATGCTGGCCTTTCCCTTTTTGTTCCTTGTATACTGGTAGAACCTCTGAAAAGATCAGCCTACAGCCCATATTACTAAGTTCATACCCCAAGCTCTGGAAGTCTTTCTGAACAGAAAATATATCCTTCTGGCACAGATCATTTGTACCAAGATGTATATAATGATAATGATAATTTTGGTTCCTTTTCATTGTTTCTTCCAAAAATAATCAATTCTCCAAATACTTTTTCCTGACTCATGAATTTTTCAGATTGAGAAGGTGAGCTTTCTGTCCTTCTCAGAATTCAATGGGAATGAATTAAAAGATGACTTTTCAGAAGTGGCATCCATGGTTTGGAACGACTTTATGTTTGCAGGAATCTCTGTCTCACATCTATCTATTGAATAATGAGGCTCAAATTTTGAAATCTGGCTAAAGGGAATTTGTCATATTCCAGAGTATCAAATATCTTTATGCCACTGAGGGAAGATTAACTATAGTCTTGGTTGTTTAAGAAATGAATCTGAATCCTAATTGAAGGACTTTGAGTAATCTCAATAGCCTATTTTTATTTCGCTTTAGTTCATTCTTATCTTTCCTTAAAATAATATCAAATTAATAATAAAGTGGTTATGTACTGTACATATCTGTGAAATATCAATTATTAAATTTCTAAGTGTACATATTTAGTCATTGTTATAGGAATGGGGAGAATGAGTTAATAAAACTCCAATATGGTGTTCTCCTCCTTGCTACATTGTATTCAACTCCCTTTCTTTCTCTTTCATTCTCTTTCAAATAGCTCCATTCATTTCTTCAAGGCATTTCTTTTAACAATTCAGCTGGGGAGATAGTGTTCTTGAATGAGAAAGGGGGAACAACAGGTGGATTCAATGTCACCAACACGATCACATTTCCAAACAGATCCTTTCAGAGTTAAAATTGGAAAGATGGATCTCCAGGCTCCAAAAGAGAAAGAATTATTCATTGATGAAGATGTGATTGTCTAGAATCCAGCTTTTAACCGGGTATCAAATTATTGAATCAGCTAACCTTAATCCATTACGATCCCTTATTGAACATTGTCTGTTTAGAAATATGATTTTGGTTTTTTTAAAAAAAATAAACAATGTCATTTTTGTTTAATCTTGTTGATAATCAGGCATTCCTTAAATTGACAATATGATATTACAATGTAAAAGGCATGTCTGCATTTTTGGTTTGGATTTGAATCAGAAATCACTAGAGTGGCCACTTTTCCATGGGATTGTCACTATATGCAATGATTTACACACCCTACCCTTCAAACAGGAACTTTCCTACATCATTGCAATTTCCACATTTTTTTTAAGTTGATGAAGTTGAAAAACTCAGTATCTTTTTTGGAAGTCAAAAACAATTACAAACTGTTTTAAATATCTCCAATTTTAAAACCTTCTATGCTTATTACCAGGTTTTTCCATTTTCCCGATGAAATGACCCTTGTTTCCCTGGATTCTGGAAGAAAGGAATTGAGGGGGAACAGTTCTGCTGCTATGACTGTGTTCCATGCCCTGAAAAGATTTAAGATCAAAACAGTAAGGTAGGAATTCTACCACATTTCATGAGGGTTTAATGTACTAGATTAGGTTGCATAAAATTAATAAATTGATTTCCAATAATTTGGAATGCCTACATGACAAATTCCTTAATTTTACTTCCAGAAATGGATGACTGTTTTGAATGTTTAGAAGATCACTATCCAAATAAAGAAAAGAAAGGATGTATCCTGAAACCAATGGTATTTCTAACCTTTGAAGAAACTTTAGGAATTGGTTTAGCCTCAGCAGCTATTGGTTTATTCTTCCTGACATGTTGGGTACTTGGAACTTTTATTAAGCACAGGGATACTCCCATTGTCAAAGCCAACAACCGGTCCCTCACCTACACCCTCCTTGTCTCTCTTCTGCTTTGTTTTCTCTCCTCTTTGTTCTTTCTCAGCCAGCCTGGCAAAGTGACCTGCCTTCTCCAACAATCAATGTTTGGCATCACCTTCTCAGTGGCCATTTCTACTGTCCTGGCCAAAACTATTACTGTGCTTGTGGCTTTCATGGCCACTAAACCAGGATCTCAAATGAGGAGATGAGGTGGGGAAAAGATTGGCCTTTTCTATTGTCCTCTCATGCTCTTTCTTACAAGTATGTATTTGTATTTTTTGGTTGTTGACATCTCCCCTATTTCCTGAGTTGGACGTGCATTCAGAGCTCCAAGAAATGATTTTACAATGAAGGCTCAGATTTCTTCTTCTACTGTGTCTTGAGCTACATGGGTATCTTGGCCATCGCCAGCTTTATTGTGGCTTTTCTTGCCCGTAAATTACCTGACAGCTTTAATGAAGCCAAGTTCATCACCTTCAGCATGTTGGCCTTTTGCAGCATGTGGATCTCCTTCTTTCCATCCTATATAAGCGCAAGAGGAAAAGCCATGGTAGCTGTGGAGATCTTCTCTAACTTGTCCTCCAGCTCTGCAATACTGGGATGCATATTCTTGCCAAAGTGCTATATCATTGTTTTACATCCTGAACTAAAGCACAGGGAACAACTCATAAAGAGGAACTAATACCATGTGTGATCTTTCTAACTTAGCAGAACTTTTTAAAAAAGTAATAGAATGACTGCTGTCTACAGGAAACTTACATACAAGTTTAGAAACATAGACATTTTTTATTTCTGTTAAAGAAGGATTTATGTAGGATATTTATGATTATTATGTTTTATTATGGTTGGCCATTGCAAAGTAAGTTTTCATGTTTCTGCATTTCCATCATTTTTCAAGATTCTTTAACCTAATCCTTTCCCCATACAATACTGTTGAATTTGACTTTGATAATCTAGGTTGCTTGGTTCCTGTTATGATATTTCAGATATTAGCTCAATGTTCCATGTTATTTGAAATAAAAAAAATATTTACTTTGTAAATCCCATATATTTAATTACATTTAACAAAAGACTTTCATGCTGAGTGATAACCATTCACTCTATTTAATCAATCTATTTTCATTGCAAACTGCTGCTAGACTTCAATAATATGGGGAATTTGGTGAAATGGAATTAAATGTATTTTTCCTCTGTCTCATCCTTTATTCAAAGTTGTGCTAAACAAAGACCATAATAGAGAATGATTTCAATTAGTTTGGAATCTGAAGGCATTTTTCAATAAAAGCAAAGTTGAAATACAGTGCAAATCCTATAAAATGTACACTTGTCTCTGATAGAGGGAGGAATTACAAAAATGAAAATATCTGAGGAAAAATTGTGAATGTTCCCCTAGATAGGAATGATAGATAACTATATACCTATGTGGTAATTCTTCCCTAAAAGGACCTCATATCCTCCGGGGAATGTCAGAAAAGTATATATTTATGTACTCATGAATTTATTTCTAGAGCAACCTGTTATCAGATATCAACAATAGGGGGAAATTGATGAAATGAAATGAAATGTATTCTCCTTTCTGCCTCATCCTTTACTCAAAGTGTATGCTTACCAATGAACATTAGAAAGAGTGATTTGAATTACTTTACAATAAGAAGTCTGAATGTCAGTGTTCCAAGTAGCAACCTCCAAATTAACAAATTCCAAGACCGTCATCTTCTCAAAGATCCAGTTTATTAGAGATGTCATATTGGCACATGTGAGAAAAACATGTGAGATTTGTGGGTTTTTTTCCTACCTCAATGAGAATCCAAAATCCAACCTCTGCACCCAATAGTTCATCACATGGTCCAATCAATACTTTATTCCAAGTGGACACTATCTCCAGGAAATCCTCTCCAGGTGCAGGGCAACCTGTCCTTGATTCTCTGAGACAGGAATATTGTTGTGGCTAATCTTCCACCACTCCTTGAAATCTCCCTCCCAAATTCCCAGGCACTGAATGTGGCAGCCCAGAAGCCTCAGAGAAAAGCTGACACTGGCATTTTTCAAGAAACTCAGCTGAAATTAAGCTCAAATCCTAGAAAAAATGTATACCCCTCTCTGATAGAGGACAGAACTACAAAGATGAAGAAACCTTGATGAACATTTTGAATGTTCACTAGTTGGAGAGGATAGTTAGGCATATAGTTATGTAGGTAGACATGTAGATAGGTAGATGGATAATTAGATAGAGATAGATAGATAGATAGATAGATAGATAGATAGATAGATAGATAGATAGATAGATAGAAGGCATGTCACCCAAGTAATAATGAAATACTGTAAATTCAGAGAGAAACTAGCTGCTCTGTAGCTCTGCAAGTGATACTTTCTCTGTTCTCATCATTGGTGGCACAATGTTCCACGTACTTTATTAATTTTATAAACTGAAATTCAAAGAACATCCTTGAATTTAAACTTATGACATACCATTGTAAGGAGTTTATTTATTTAAGAGAATTTATATGGCCACCAATTCATTGTCAGTGTCTCTCAGCTGCTTAAAAAAATAAAAATAAAAACCCAATATAGCAACAATAAAGATACACCCCTAGAGATAACTATCAATCAGTTGAACCACTTCATGGGCTCCAACTCACTCTGGGTTCCATAGGGCTATTGGCAAAATGGGGTACTCAGGGCTTTGCAAAACAATTTCAAAGTAGGAACCCATCTTATCTCCATCTGGATGATGTTCAAGAGGGAAGAATCTATCACAAAGAAGATACTTCTTCTGAGTCCCACCAGATGTCCTCACTTAAGAGAGAGGATGTACAACATTCCCTGACTCTCTGTTCTACCGGATCATATGAATGTGATCAATAAGAGGCATTTCTTCAAATAACCTGGTCCCAGGTCATGCAGGGTTTAAAGATGACAACTAGCACTCTGAAAAAATGGATTCATTTTGAACCAATTCTGGATAGTTTTCAACCACAGTTCCATGTAGGTTGACTGGTGATTGATTAATTGGTGGCATGGTGTCCTGCATAGTTTGCCACTTTTACAGATTGAAATTTGAGGAACATCCTTAAATAAAACTATAAGACATCCCATTTTCGGCTTCGAGAGTCGCCTGCAGCCCTCTGCCAATGAAAATAGAGCTGGGGGTGGGGGTTGCATGGGGTCCTCCTGAGCTCCATTTTTGCTGGCAGAGGCACCATAGGCTGGTCATTCACTGTTTCCAGTGTGGCCCCATGGGCCAGTTCTAAGCACCCCATTGGCCCATGGGCCTTGAGTTTGAAACCCCTGCAAAAGACATACCATTGTAAAAGGATTTCTTTTTCTTATTCTTATATGAATAAAAGGTGTTTGCGCAAAAACATAGTCTTTATTTCTAATCTATAACTTCTCTGCCTTTCAAATGTTTCTAGATGTGGGGGAAAATAACATTGTTTAGAATATATTGAAGTGTTTGTCAGAAGATGTGCAAGACCTTTTTTTGAAGTTTTAGAGAGCTTAAGATATTTTTTTTAAAGTTCTGTGTTGTTGCTTCCCAGAAAACATGCTTACAGATGGATACCTTCTGGATCTGTTCATTTTCTATGTTGTGAAAAAATTGGTAGAAAATAAATGTGGTATCTTGAAAAAAAAGCTCTATTTTTATTTCTACAATTATAATAATTAAATATATATTCTATTGCAAATCTCCCTTATACTCCTTTTGTTGGCAGTTGCTCATTGAAAAAAATAGCTGAACCATCTCATCAAAACAAAATAATTATATCCTAGAGGAATTACTGTGGGCCAAAACATCAAAGGATGCACAGAAGGCTATTGAAATTCAACAACAATGAACTGAATTGAACTGAACTGAATTCTTTATTGGCCAAGTGCGATTGGACACACAAGGAATTTGTCTTGGTGCAAATGCTGTCAGTGTACATAAAAAAGATACATTCATCAAGAATCATAAGGTACAACACTTAATAATAGTCATAGGGTACAATAAGCAATCAAATCATACTAGGAAACAATATAAATCATAAGGATACAAGTGACAAAGTTACAGCCAGTCACAAGTGGGAGGGGACAGGTGATAAGAAATGATAGAAGATTAATAGTAGCAGTAATGCAGACTTTGTAAATAGTTGGACAGTGTTGAGAGAATTATTTGTTTAGCAGAGCGATGGCGTTTAGGAAAAAACCTGTCCTTGTGTCTAGTTGTTCTGTGTGCAGTGCTCTATAGCATCATTTTGAGGATAGGAGTTGAAACAGTTTATGTCCAGGATGTGAGGGGTCTGTAAATATTTTCACAGCCTTTTTTTGACTTGTGAAGTATACAGGTCCTCAATTGAAGGCAGGTTGGTAGTAATAGTTTTTTCTGCCATCCTAATTACACTCTGAAGTCTGTGTCTTATTGGATTGCAGAACCAGACAGTTATAGAGGTGCAGATGACAGATTCAATAATTCCTCTGTAGAACTGAATCAGCAGCTCCTTACTGGAAGTGAAGGTATCTATTTGGCTATAAAGTGAATGCAGAGCAACAGAGAGTTTGGTACAAGGGGTAATAACGTCTCTGTCAAATTCACTGCTTCAAGTTTCCACCCTCTGTTCTCTTCTGCCAAAGTATCAAATCCTTCTGATATTCAAGATAAAAATTTGTACTTTCATGGATCTTCAAACAGAAAATGATAGATTTTCTCATTAGATGTATTCTCCAATATAATCCTTAGATCAATCTTTAGATGGAGTATTAGATTATATATGCTTCCCTATGGGTAGGATGAAAGGCAAACATTTTCGCAATAACAAAAACATCAAGATGTTTTTCCTGATGCTTTTGATGGACAAAGTAGGTACTTTGAGCTGCCCTGCAAGTGATGCTTTCCTTGTTCCACATGAGTGGTACCAGCCTGGAGATTTCATCATTGGTGGGATGGTGTCTCACATTGTTTACCACTTTTATGAAATGAAATTTAAAGAACATCCTGCTATTACACTCTATGATGTACCAAAGTAAGAATATTTCTTAGCTGACTTATATTAGTCAGACCTCCCAAAATTCCTTGTATAAATAACATCGTTATGCATAAATGTAGGGCTTTTTGTGTAATCTATGCTTTTTGTATCTTTCAAATGTATCTGGTCTGATAGAAGAAAATTATTATTTTAAATTATTATTATTTTAAAGACCTTCACATGAAATGTACAAAATTTCAGATCAAAAAGTCTTCTGTTGAATTTATACTGGGGTTAAGGTAATTTTTAAAAAAAGTTTTGGCTTTAGCTCCCCTCACAAAACATGTATACAGTAAATGAATACATACATGCTAAATGTATTCATGTAACATTTTTTTTGAAAATCTTGTAGAAAATATAGTACTTTGAAAAAGTCACAGCTTATATTTTTTGCAGTGTATATTAGTTGAAAGTCATGGAAATAATGTGAAAAAAGTAAATTTGAACTCTATAGAAATTAGCAATAAAGGAGAATATTTGTAGCTCAGGATTTTAAATGAAGGGTCCTTGGTGCTCGCTGAGATTGATTATTTTCCTGCAGACATCTCATTATCCAAACTAGATAATATCCTCAGTGCCAGACAGTAATGATGTTACCTACTCTGTCTTATGAAATGTCTGCAAGAGAGCCACCAAACTCAGAAAGCATCTCTGTAGAAATTATTAAGATTATCTTGTTACTACTGTCAGAGAAAGAAATGTTTGTTATTCATTCAGAAATGATGTCACCTTATGAGAATTTTCAACTTACTTTTTCAACTTGAATAATTAAATCATTTGCAGCATAATCACCAAATTTCATCAACACGTCCTTGCCTTGGCCTTTGCTGTGAAGGAGATCAATGAGGACTCCCAGATCTTAGCTAACGTCACTCTCGGGTTCCACATCTATGACAGTTACTACAATCCAAGGATAACCTACCGTACCACTCTGGACCTCCTTTTCAAGTCCCAGGAATTTGTCCCTAACTACAAATGTGATAGCCAGAAGAATCTCATGGCCATCATTGGGGGACTAGATTTTGACACATCATCTTATATAGCTGAAATTATAGGATTCTTCAAGATTCCACAAGTAAGCTGTGATGGGGTTGAGAAGGAAAATTATATATATATATATATATATATGGCATTGCTTTGTTGGGTATTTTCCCATGCCATTGTAGTTGTTCTTTTAAAGTTGTAGCACGTTTCAGCAGAATCTCATCTGCCATCATCAGGCTTCCATTTATATATATATATATATCATCAGGCTGCCATTTATATATATATAAATGTATATATATATACATTTATATATAAGCCTGATGATGTATATATATATATACATCATCAGGCTGCCATTTATATATATATAAATGGACTATTTATAATAAAAAAATTAAGCTTAGGTTTGTCTTAAGATGTACTTCATGACTTAAGATCAACTACTTACCATAACACTCATGCTGAAACTACAATACAAGTAACTGGAAGTGAATATCTGGAGACATTCCATACTTGTGGGAAGATTTGAAAGCATTACACTTTCTCCCATTTAATACATTTCTCTTCTATGTGTTTAAAGGAAAGCCAAGAAATTCCTTCCTCTATTTACATTTAGAAGATTCGTAGAAACACTTTGTTCTTTGGATATGTTTTATAAGAAAACTAGACTAAATGATTAGATTAGATTTAATAATTTAACATAATCCTACTCCACTTTCTTTTAGCTGACATATGGCTCATTAGCCCAAGAGGAATTTCAGATCAGTAAGCTCTCTTCAATTTATTTCATGGTTCCCAAAGAGGACCATCAATACATTGGGATTATCCAACTGCTTCACCATTTCAGATGGACATGGATTGGGACTTTTGCTGTTGATAACAACAATGGAGAAAAATTCTTAGAGAAAATGCACCCCTTACTTTCACAGAATGGAATCTGTTTAGCATTTATAGAAAGGCTTTTACAACTGGTCCACTTTGAAGATTTCTCAGAAGTTTTTCAAATAATCTCAATGATTTCCATTAATTTGATGAATAGCAAAGCCAGTGCATTTCTTGTCTATGGAGAATCATTAGCAATTATATGGCTGAGAATTCTCATATTTCTGGTTGATCCTGAAAGCAAGGAAACAGCATTATTTAGAAAGGTGTGGATCATGACTGCACAGATTGATTTTATATTATCAGGTGCACAAATAAATTGGGATCTCCACATGTTCCATGGAGCTATTTCTTTCAATGTTCATTCAAAAGAAGTTGCAGGTTTCAAGGAATTTATTCAGACCATAAACCCTCTTTCAGTCTCCCAAGATGGTTTTTTACAAGATGTTTGGGAACAATCATTTGAGTGTTCATTTCCAAAATCAGAGTTAAAAGAAACATACAGTAGGAAATGCACTGGGGAAATGAAGTTGGAGGATCTTCCTGCACCTATATTTGAAATGGAAATGACTGGCCAAAGCTACAGTGTCTACAATGCTGTTTATGCTGTGGCTCATGCTTTGCAGGCTCTGTACACATTATGGTGCCATAGAAAAAAAACTATGATTGGTAAAAAAACTGATCTTCCATATATCCAAGCTTGGCAGGTATTCCCTTTGCACTGGACACTTCTTTTATTTCAGTAAGCAGTTTGATGTAGCATTACATTTTGAAGCCATTGTGGAAAGTCTTAATATTTTCTGCATATGGAATGAAGTATGAGAAACAAAGGAGAAAAAAGGAAGAATTTCCTAATGGTGAGAACAGTTAACAATTAGTGGAAAAAGTTGTTTTGAGATTTTTAAGGAGACATTTACAAAGAGAAGGAGAGGCATTTGTCCACCTTGAGCAGGGAGTTTGACAAGAAAACTTTCAAGTCCCTTCTGACTCTGTTACATTGACTAAAATACATACAGGAAAAATAGTTTCTGTTGTTATTCTGGTCATCAAGAAGCTACTCTGTAAATTATGGCTTAGATGTTCACATGAGTTATTTAGTAAATCATTGTCTGCTCCAAAAATAATCAATTATCTAAGAAGTTTGTGGCACGTGAAATTTTCATGGGTAACAAGCTAAGAGTCCTGTCTCTATCAGAATTTTAGACAACTAAAATAAAGGTAATTCTTTTTACAGGTTTGCAATAATCTCCAGCTCCTGGAGATTACAAGCCATGGTCATCCCCATCTTCAAAAAGGGAGACCCCAGCCTAGTTGAAAATTACAGACCAATCTCTTTATGCTGCATCACCTGTAAAGTCAAGGAATCAATTATTAACCAATCCATTATCCTCCTCTTAGAGACAAACAACCTGCTCTCTAATAAACAATTTGGTTTCAGAAAAAAACCATCCTGCAATCTGCAACTCTTACACTGCAAAAACATATGGACTACACAACTCGATCAGGGCAAAGCAATAGACGCAATCTACATAGACTTCTGTAAAGCCTTTGATTCAGTGGTACATGACAAACTACTCCTAAAACTAAAATTTTATGGTATCTCTGAACACCTGCATAACTGTATAGTAGTATTCCTATCAAACAGACAACAGATGGTCAAAATTGGGAGTGTCCTATCAAATTCTGTACCTGTCAACAGTGGTGTCCCCCAAGGCAGTGTTCTAGGACCAACTCTTTTCATACTCTACATAAATGACCTCTGTGATCATATCAAGAGCAACTGTGTTCTCTTCGCTGATGATGTAAAGCTATTCAACACCACAGACAATACTGCTACCCTCCAAAGAGACCTTGACTATGTATCAGAATGGTCAAACAAATGGAACTTCAAATCTCAACAAATAAATGCTCTGTCTTGCATATTGGCAAAAAAAATCAGAAAATAAAAAAGGCTGACTAGTCAAGACCTTGATATTATCCAAACTCTGTCAAGGATCTTGGAGTACTCATCTCTAATGATCTAAGTGCTAGAGCCCACTGTAACTACATAGCCAAAAAGGCATTAAGAGTTGTTAACCTAATCTTACGTAGCTTTTTCTCTGGTAATATTACACTACTAACTAGAGCATACAAAACATTTGCTAGACCAATACTTGAATACAACTCATCAGTCTCGAACCCACATTACATATCTGATATTAACACATTAACACAGTTGAGAAACTCCAGAAATATTTCACAAGAAGAGTTCTCCACTCCTCTACTCATTGCAGAATACCTTATGCCACTAGATTTGAAATTCTAGATCTAGAAAACTAGAACTACGCTGCCTTCAGTCCGATCTAAGTATAGTATATAAAATCATACATTGCAATGTCCTACCTGTCAATTAATAGTTCAGCTTCAACCATAACAATCCAAGAGCAAACAATAGATACAAACTCAAGGTTAATCGCACCAAACATGATTGAAGGAAATATGACTTCAGCAACAGAGTGATCAATGTCTGGAATACTCTACCTGACTGTGGTTTCTTCCCCAAACCCCAAAAACTTTAACCTTAGACTTTCTACTATTGACCTCACCCCTTTCCTAAGAGGTCTGTAGGGGGCATGCATAAGCATACCAACATGCCTACCGTCCCTGTCCTATTGTTTCTTTTATTTTTTTATATGTATCCATGTATTCATAACTATTTTTTTTACTTATACCTATTATCTTGTAAGCAATTGACAAACCAAATAAAATAAATAAAATAAAATCTATCTATCAAAGAATGCTTGAATTTCAGATTCTGAAATCTGGCTAAATGAAATTAGCCAGACTTCACACTCTTAAATAGCTTTGTACCTATGAGAAAAGATTAGATATGATCTATTCCAAATTAGTTGTTTAAGTAGTAGACCTAAAACATAATTGGATGAGGTTGTGTAGTTCCAAAAGCCTGTATTCATTCTGCTTCTATTCATTCTCACCTTTTCTTAAAACAGCATCAAATTAATAAAAGAATGCTCACATATATTTCCATGCACTATCAATTATAAATTTCCAAGTGTACATATTTAATAACTGTTTTTGGAATGGAAGGAATAAGTGAACAAAAATTGAACATGATGTCCTCTTCTCGATTAATATAGCCTTTTAATTGCCTCTCTCTTCTATTCCCTTTCGAGTAGTTCCATTCATTTCTTCAAGGCATTTCTTTTAACAATTCAGCTGGGGAGAGAGTGATCCTGAATGAGAAAGGAGAAGCAACAGATGGATTCGACATCACCAACTTCATCACTTTTCCAAATAGATCCTTTCAGAGAGTTAGAGTTGGAAAGATAGATCTACGGGCTCCAAAAGGGAAGGAATTATTCATTGAAGAAGATGTGATTGTCTGGAATCCAGCTTTTAACCAGGTATCGAATTAGTGAATCAACCATGACTTAATCTATTATGATCCCATATTGAATGCAGTCTGCTTAGAAATTTAAGTTCTGGGTTTTTTAATATTCTTTTCAAATGCTGTTGATGATCAAGTACTCATTAAATGGAAATTACATTGTAATATAAAAACCATATTTGCATACTTGGTTTGTATTTTCTCAAGAGTGGCCATTTTTTCCATGACGTTGTCACCATGTGCCATTATTTGCCTACCCTCTCCTTCAGACAAGACCCTTTCTACATAATTATAGTTTCTACATCTTTTTAAGCTTTTGATGAAATTTATCAATTCAGTATTTTTTGGAAGTCAAAAATAATTTCCCTGCCTAAAGGAAAAAAATTACAAACTGTGTTAAATATTTCCAATTTCAAATACTTTTATGCTTATCACCAGGTTCTTCCACTCTCTCTATGTAATGACCCTTGTTTCCCTGGATCCTGGAAGAAAGGGATTGAGGGGGATCAGTTCTGCTGCTATGACTGTATTCCATGCCCCGAAGGGAAGATTTCAAATCAAAATGGTATGGTAGGAATTCTACCATTTTACATTAGACTTAAGCAAACTTTAATAAACTACTTGGATGCATAAAATTAATAAGGTAATTTTCAATAATATGGATTGTTTAAATGAAAAAAAAATATCCTTGATTTTTCTTCCAGATATGGATGACTGTTTTGAATGTTCAGAAGATCATTATCCCAATAAAGAAAAGAAAGGATGTATCTTGAAACTGTTGGTCTTTTTAACTTTTGAAGAAACCTTAGGAATTGGTTTAGCCTCAGCAGCTCTTGGTTTCTTCTTGTTAACTTCATGGGTACTTGGAACATTTATTCAGCACAGGAATACTCCTATTGTCAAAGCCAACAACCAGTCCCTCACCTATACCCTCCTTGTCTCTCTTCTGCTCTGTTTTCTTTCCTCTTTCTTCTTCCTTGGCCAGCCTGGCACAGTGACCTGTCTTCTCCGACAATCAATGTTTGGCATCATCTTCTCAGTGGCCATTTCTAGTGTACTGGCTAAAACTATCACTGTGGTTGTGGCTTTCATGGCTACTAAACCGGGATCTCAGATAAGGAAGTGGGTGGGGAAAAGATTGTCCTTTTCTATTGTCCTTTCCTCCTTCCTTATACAAGTATTGATTTGTATACTTTGGTTGTTGACATTTCCCCCATTCCCTGAATTGGACATGTACTCAGAGCTCCAAGAAATGATTCTACAGTGCAATGAGGGGTCAGCTTTCTTCTTCTACTGTGTCTTGGGCTACATGGGTATATTGGCCATCGCCAGCTTTATTGTGGCTTTCCTTGCCCGTAAATTACCTGACAGCTTTAATGAAGCCAAGTTCATCACCTTCAGCATGTTGGCCTTTTGTAGTGTTTGGATCTCCTTCTTTCCAGCCTATCTAAGCACAAAAGGAAAAGCCATGGTAGCTGTGGAGGTCTTCTCCATCTTGGCCTCCAGCACTGCATTACTGGGATGCATATTCCTTCCAAAATGTTACATCATTGTTTTGCGGCCTGACCTCAACCAGCGGAAGCAACTCACAAAGGGGAATTAGTACACAATGTGATATTTCTGGCTCAGAGAAAGTTCTGTAAAAAGAAATAAAAATAATTCTGTCAATAGAAAACATATATAAAATTATAGGAACATAGAAGTTTTTTATTTCTGTCAAATAACAATTTGTGTATGCTATTTATGATTATTAAGATCCATTATTATCGCTCATTCTCAAAGAAGTATTCATGTTTCTGTGCTATCACCATTTTGCAAGATTATTTTTTCAACACATCTAATTAGATTATTGGTAATCTAGCTTTCTTATCTCTGTCTGCTGACCATCAGTTGAGCAGATTCCCTAATTAGATGTATTCCTACAAAAAAAAAAAAAAAAAAAAAAAAAAAAAAAGGAGAAGAAAAAAAAAAAAAAAAAACCCCGAGTCAATCTAGCTTTCTTATCTCTGGCTGATGGCCACCAATGCCATGACCATCAGTTTTTACAATTGAACTTTATATATACATACATACATAGAAACATTTATTTATTTATTTATTTATTTTGATTTGTCAATCACTTATAAGATAATAGGTATAATTATATACATAGTTATGAATACATGAAATGGGTACATATAAGAAAAATAAAACAAACAATAGGACAGGGACTGTAGGCACGTTGGTGGCTTATGCACGCCCTCTACAGACCTCTTAGGAAAGGGGTGAGGTCAATAGTAGACAGTCTAAGGGTTCTTTAGTTTGTATTCTGTAAATTGAATTCAAACTATTGCAGAAGATTAGATCAAGGCAGTTGTTAAGTCTAGTATTGTTGGTTACTAGTTGTTCTAGTCCCAGATTTGTTACAGCATTATAGAAGGTTGCATGTATGGGTTCAGTTATACATTCATTTCGGGTCCAGTTAATATGAGGTAGATTGAGGTCACCAAGAAAGATAAAAGCTTGTGAGCAGGATGTTGCCCATGTTAATAGTAAATTTAACTTGTTTATATGTTCGATGTCATAATCAAGGGCTCTGTAACATAGTAAGAATCGAAATGTGATATTTAAGGACAGTTCACAGTATATATTATTGATATACACATATATACATTATATATGCGTGTGTGTGTGTGTGTGTGTGTGTATACACATCAGATGAACACTATACAGAAGCCTGATGATGGCAGATGAGATTCTGCCGAAACGTTGCTACAACTTTAAAAGCACAACTACAATGACGTGGGAAAATACCCGAACAAAGCTGAATGCCATACATGTAAGTACCTGCGAAAACTTAAGAATATATATATGTATATGTATATGTATAGGTATATATATCTTTGGTTCTTTGGTTATTCGGGTTATATACATATATATATATATGCAGATCTTGGCATGTTCGGGTCTTTTCCCGTGTAAGATTGAGAGTATCTTGGCAATGTTTTGACAAGGTCCCACTTGCCATCTTCAGGCTGGTGCTTTCAGCTTCGTGCTTGTGCGAGCAAAGCGTGATCAGAGCTGCTGTCTCTCTATAAATACTGGTGGGGAGTTTGGCTGTGTTGTCATTTCTTGATTGGTTGATGGAGTTGATGTTTACAGATTGGCTGGCTTTTTTGTAAGAACATGTGTGGCTGAGGTATTGGCTGGGTGTCTATCAGCCTCCTGTGTTGTAACGACTTGGGTCATGGGCTGTGTGATGACCTTCTGTTCAATTGTTGTGCCATGCTGGGTCTTGTGCTGTAATCTCCTGGGTCATTGGCTATGTTGTAACATCCTGAGGTTTTGTGGTATAACCTCCTGAGTTCCGTGATGTGATATCCTGAGCAGGTGACTGTGATGTGACGTTCTGGGTTTTGGTTTGGCTCCGAGTTTGAGGCCTGGCTATGTGTTCATGGTGTGTGTCAGTTTGCTTGGTTTGTGGGTTGGGTGTGTGGTAGCTGGTGATGCAGCCATGGTCTGGTTTCTGGATAGTGGTTGCCTTTCGTCTATGGGGTGGGGTTGGGTTTGAGTCTGGTGAGGGAGATTGGTGGTGGCATCATGTGTTGTTTTTGGTCTGGTGTTGATTTTCGTGGCTGGAACTCTTTGTTGATAAGGGCTAGTTTCCAGATGTCTGGTAGGCAGGAGGTGTCATCCCATTTATTCATGTTATGGGGTGTTTCTCTATTTCAATGGCTTCCCTGATTATTTTCTTGTTGAAGTGTTCCGTATTGGAGATTAATTTGGTTCCCTCAAAAATAATTTAATGTCCTGTGGTTTTAAGGTGCTGGAAAAGGGAAGAAGTATTTTCTTCTTTTCTGGCTGTGTTCTTGTGTTCTGCGATGTGTGCATTTATTCTCCTGTTGGTCTGTCCAATGTATGTGGCTGGGCAATTGTTGCATGGTATTTCATAAACTCCTTGGTTTTCCAGCTGGATCTTGTTTTTGCGGTTTCTTAGGATGTTGGCTATAAAATCTACGAATATATATATATATATATATATATATATATATATATATATATATATATATATATATATATATATATATATATATATATATATATATGGATCTTTGGTTATTCGGGTTTTCTCCCGGTCTTACAACGCAAGACCCAGGATACCACAACAAAAGAACTCACAAGCCCATCACACAACCCATTACCCAAGCCGTTAAAACACAAGAGGCTAACGACCCAGGAGATGACAGCACAAGATCCAGGATATCTCTACAACAAAAGGCCATTACACAGCCCATTATACCAACATCAACTCCATCAACCAATCAAGAGGCTGCAGCACAGCCAACCAGCCCAGCACACCATCCCCCCACCACTTGTATATATAGAGAGATGGCAGCTCCGGTCACACACTGCTTGCACTGGCACTAAGCCGAAAGCACCAGCCTGAAGATGGCGAGTGGGACCTCGCCGAAAAGCGTTGCCTAGATACTTTGAATCTTACGCGGGAGAAAACCCGAATAACCAAAGATCCACATACAAATACCCGCGAGAACCTCAGAAAACAAATTATATATATATATATATATATATATATATATATATATATATATATATATATATATATATATATATATATAGTTTGAAATATTTAGAAGAAATTCATATCTGTGTTCTGAAAGAAATGCTAGGGGGAAATGTTGCTTGGATATATTTTATATGAAAACAAGATAGGAAAATTAAATTTGATCTAAAGTCACAACAGGATACTACCGGATTTTCTTTTAGCTGACCTATGGCTCATTAGCCCAAGAGGAATTTGAGACCAGTAAGCTCTCTTCACTTTATTTCATGGTCCCCAAAGAGGACCATCACTATGTTGTGATTGTCCAACTGCTTCATCATTTCAGGAGGACATGGATTGGGATATTTTCTGTTGATAACAACAATGGAGAAAATTTCTTACAGAAAATACAGCCCTTACTTTCAGAGAACGGAATCTGCTCGGAGTTTATAGAAAGGTTTTCACAACTGGTCCATGTGGAAGAATTCCAAGAATTTTATCAAACAATCTCAATTATTTCTATTAACATGTTGAAAAGCAAATCCAATGCATTTCTTGTCTATGGAGAATCCTGGACAATTATATGGCTAAGATTTGTAACATTTTTGGTAGATCCTGAAAGCAAAGAAATTGCATTATTGAGAAAGGTGTGGATCATGACTGCTCAGATTGATTTTATGCTATCAGGCATTCAAATCACATGGGATCTCCAGATGTTCCATGGAACTATTTCCTTCACTTCAACAGAAGTTTTAGGTTTCAAGGAATTTCTTCAGATGATAAAGCCTCTTTCAGAGTACAGAGATGGGTTTCGACAGGATGTTTGGGAACAGTCATTTGATTGTTCATTTCCAAAAGCAGAGTTACAAGGAATGCATGGTAAGAAATGCATCGAGGAGATGAAGCTGGAGGATCTTTCTGGAGCTGCCTTTGAAATGGAGATGACTGGCCAAAGCTACAGTGTCTACAATGCTGTTTATGCTGTGGCTCATGCTTTGCAGGCCCTGTACACATTATGGTACAATAGAAGAAAAACTATGATGGGTAAAAAACCTGAGATTCTACAACTGCACGCTTAGCAGGTATTCCCTTTGCATTGGACACCTCTTTTATTTAAATGAGCAGTTTTATGCACAATTATCTTTGAACTCATTGTGGAAAGTCTTACTATTTTCTGTATGTGGAAACAAATATGAAAAACAAAATAAAAATAAGGAGAAATTCCAGATGGGGAGAATATTTAACAATTAATTAGTGGAATAACTTATTTTCAGAAGTTGTGGAAGCTCCAACACTGGAGATTTTTATGAACAGAAGGACAGCCATTTGTCTGAAATGGCATAGGTTTTCCTCCTTGAACATTGTTATACTGTTCTGTCTAAAGTAGGTACAGAACAATTTGTTTTTACTTTTATTCTGTTAATTAAGAAGCTATGATATAGATTATGGTTTAGATACTTGTTTGTCAAACATGTACAAGATGACAAGTATCAGTATGAACATAAACATGAGCAAAGGAATTAAATACAGATAAATGGGGACAGTAAGACAGGGACGGTAGGCACACTGGTGCGCTTATGCATGCCCCCTTTAAGGACCTCTTAGGACGTCCATGGTAGACAGTTTGAGGTTGTGAGGGTTTGAGTCTGTAACAATGGAGTTGGTTAGGGCATTCCAGGCATTGACCACTCTGTTGCTGAAGTTGTATTTTCTGCAATTGAGTTTGGAGTGGTTTACCTCAAGTTTGTATTGAGTATTTGCCCATGTATTATTGTGGTTGAAGCTGAAGAAGTCATTGACAGGCAAGCCATTATAGCAGACAATTTTGTGAACTACACTTAGATCAGACCATAGATGGCATAGTTCCAGATTGTCCAGGCCCAAAATTTCGAACCTGGAGGCATAAGGAATTCTATTGTAAGTGGAGGAGTTGAGTACTTTTCTCAAAAAATACCTCTGAACCTGCTCAATTGTGTTAATGTCCAATATACAGTGTGGGTTCCAGGAGAATGAGGTGTATTCGAGAATTGCTCTGGCGAAGGTTTTGTATGCTCTGGTTTGCAGTTCAATGTTACCAGAGAAGAAGCTTCACAAAATAAGGTTAATAACTCTTAAAGCCTTTTTGGCAATGCTGTGACAATGAGCTCTGGGGCTTAGATAATTTGAGATAGGTGTTGGCAGTAGTTATTTAATTAATCACCATAGCTTGCACAATAAGAGATAGTTCAAATGATAATTTAGCTTACTTTTCATTGTCTCTTCCAAAATTAACCAATTCTCCAAGAACATTATGTGTGGCTCATAAAATTTTATTGGGTGACAAGTAAAGCTTTCTGTCTCCATGAGAGTTTTAGTGGAATAAAATAAAAACGGGTGCTTTTATACATGTGGCATTCATAGTATTGGACAAACCTATGTGTCTAATAATATCCCCCTGTCATCTCTCTATCATACAATGCTTGAGTCTCAAATTCTAAAATTTGGTTAAAGGAAATGTCAAGATTGATCTGCTTTGCTTCTTTCAAATCTAATGATTTTCAACTTGCCAATGAACTGAGGGGAGAGAAATGGAATATGGGAAATGTATACAGAGATCGTGACAGCATGTAGCCATCAAGGTGCTTGAGAAACAGATGGATCATTCTCATAACAAAGGACCATCTCCTAATTGGTCAATGTGATCAAGCAGGAGTGGGAAGAAGGAGAAAGTATTGTTAACGCACAATCATTTGTGTGGAAAATCAGAGCTGGTTTTGTTTCTTCAATGCTAACATGGTGTATCCAATGAAACCTTACTTTTGGAAATTCAACTCTCCTGAGAGTGTTTAGAATAGAACAGATTCTTGACAAATGCATTTATTTTTATTTTTATGTGCACTGAGAGCATATGCACTGTTGTGAATCAATAAAAAGTAACTAAGCCCAAATGCAAAGCGGGTTTTGAAAGCCTGCACACCTGATTGGTCCTTAAACAACGAACAAGGATTGGTCCATAACAAGTCCCTGATTGGCCAATATTAGGACACTTCTTATTGGATATTAGTTGAACTTGTTGCACATATTATTGGTTAATAGGGTAGCAGCCAACCCTATAAAAGGGTTACTGCTGCCCATAGCCTTGCTCTGTTCTGTCCTATCTACTGTTATTAAAGAGTTGAAGTCACTGGTCAGATGTCTGGTCTCCATTATTATCCAAACATAACACTGGCGACGAGGATGGGATACGGAGACCGAAGAGCTGACTGATCTACAGAGCAACCAACAGAGCACGTGGTCGAACACGCACTATCAACGGCAACATGGCCAGCGGTGCCGTACCACCCGCTCCATTCAACCCAGAAACCGAAGACTGGGAGTCGTACATGGATAGGTTCCAGATGTTTCTGGAGACCAACAACTTGAAAGATGCAACAACCAGCAAAAAAAGAGCTGTATTTCTAACCCACTACGGGCCTACCGTGTTTAAAATGGCAAAATCACTTGCCAAGCCAGCGAAGTAAAAAGCGATGGACTGGGACGTCCTCGAGCCTTTGCTATGGGCCCACTACGCGCCCACCGTGCCAACCTTAGTCCGAAGGCACGAATTTTACCAGAGGGTCCAGCGGAAGGCGAAAGCCTTGCCAACTACGTCGCAGACCTCCGAAACCTTGGAGGCCCCTGCGAATTCTCTAACTTAGAAGAAGCCCTCCGAGACCGCCTAGTTCTGGGCCTAGAAGACTGCACGACCCAGAGCAAAATCATGGCTAAGGGGGACATCAGCCTCACCGATGCCCTTAAAGAAGCCGCTGCGGCAGAATCAACCAAGAAATCGGCAGCCCGAATACGCCGTACCAGTGCACCACTACGTCAACTCGCCAATGATACCTCGCCTCACTCAGAGAGACACCGGTATCGACTCACCATGAAGACCTAGAATCCCGTCAGAAAGTGATGAGGAAGAGGTCAACCGACTCCGAACTGAAGCGAGACCAGTTCGCACAACGCTCACTTCGACCTTGTGCAGGATGTGGAGCGAATCACCCACGATCCAGCTGCAAATTCCTCGATGCACTCTGCGTTTGCGGAAAAAAGAGGTCACATCGCAAAAGGTTTGCAGAAGCAAACAAAACTCCAACTCCAAACCCCGACAGGCGAATGCCAGTCTTCAGGATTCATCGGCACACCCCGAGACAAACTGAATCACCAATGGGGAAGCCACTCCTACAGAAACAAACCGTCCACCACTTCCACCAGGCGGGAAGAAACCAGGCGGGAAGAGACCCACCAAACAATTACCATAGGCCACGCTACATCCCTAGATACCGGGAAAATCAGAGTGAAGGTCGCTATCGAAAACAAACCTTGTGTGATGGAGGTGGACTCAGGATCATCCTCTCGATGGTGTCCTGGAAGGCGCTCCAAAAGCTCGTTCCGACGATTCGCCAAGACCTCAACTCTCAAAGGGTTATACTCAAAGATTACCAAGGTAACCGAATTCCCGTTGTCGGGTCCCGCGATTCAGGTCTCTTTCAAGGACCGCACCGTCTTACTGCCATTGACTGTCGTCAACCATGACCGGCCCTAGTCTTTTAGGCCTGCAATGGTTCAGACCGCTCGGAATCACTGTAGCGAGTCCACCGTGCCGAGAGCAACGATTGGGAGGAAGCCCTCGTGCAAGAATTCCAAGGCGTTTTGTGACGGACTAGGCAAGTACAAGGGACCCCAATCTCATTTAACTTAAACCCTGAGGTAGCACCCATCCGCCTTAAGCCGCGTCGGGTGCCGTTCGCCCTGAAACCTAAAATCGACAAACAACTCGATAAGCTAATAGCACAGGGTGTGCTGGAACCCACCGACCACGCCCGGTGGAAACCCCAATAGTGGCGCCTATCAAGCCTAATGGGTCACTGAGAATTTGCGGAGACTACCGGGCCACCTAAACCACGCACTTCAGCAAAGTGCATATCCAGTGCCGGTAGTGCAACACCTGCTCCATTCCCTGGGCGGTGGGAAAGTTTTCGCTAAATTAGACCTAGTGCAGGCGTATCAACAATTACCTGTAGATCCGGCCACCGCGGGCGCAAACTATCGTCACACATAGGGGCGCATTTAAATGCAACCAGCTCCAGTTTGGGGTGAGCGTCGCTCCAGGAATCTTTCAGAGCTTAATGGAAAGGCTGTTACAAGGAATAAGAGGGGTCGTACCATATTTCGACGATGTACTCATCGCCGCCCCTAACAGAGACATTCTAGAAAAAGCGACTCCGAATGGTCTTACAAAGGTTCCAAGGCATGACCTCAAAGTCAAAAAAAATAAATGCCAGTTATGTACCGAAAGGGTGGAGTTTTGGGATACCTCCTGGACAGTCAAGGAATCCATCCCACTGAGGACAAATTAAAGGCAATTAAGAAGGCCCCACTCCAAGGAACAAGGCAGATCTACAGGCGTTCCTTGGACTTATCAATTTTTATAACGTACTTTTACCCAATAAAGCAACGGTAGCTGAACCATTACATAGACTCTTAGACAAAAAAGCAACGTGGGTTTGGGGACAAGCGTGAACAATACGCTTTCCAACAAGTAAAGAAATTGCTAACTTCTGATTCTGTACTTATGCAGTACAACGAGACTCTGCCGTTAACTATTACTTGTGACGCCTCACCTTTTGGGGTTGGAGCAATCCTGGCCCACGTATTACGAACGGAGCAGAAGCTCCCGTTGCGTTTTTGCGAACTTTAGCTAAAGCTGAAAGAAATTATAGTCAGCTAGATAAAGAAGCTTTAGCTATTGTGGCTGCAGTTAAATGATTTCATGAATGGTAGTGCGTTTACAATAATTACTGATCATAAACCACTACTGGGGATTATTGCGGGTAATAAACCAACCCCGTATATATTGTCCCCCACAATGACCCGTTGGTCTGAATTCTTGGCGGCGTACAACTACACCTTGCAACACCGCCGGGAAATCAATTCTCCACGCTGATGCATTGAGCAGAACACCACTCCCAGAATCGGTTGAAGATCCAGCCCCAACCATCACAACGCTGCAAATTGAGGCTCTACACGCGCCGCCATTGACGGCGAGAGACATTGCCCTCGAAACAAAATGAGATCCGGTCCTGAAACACATCCTACGCTGGGTTGAACGTGGTTGGCCAACAGAACAACTATCACCTGAATGGGCGCCTTTCAAAGCCCGCCAAACCGAACTGTTTTCCCAAAAGGGCTGCATCTTGTGGGGCGGATAGAGTCGTAATCCCGGGCAAACTGCAATGAACTGTGTTAGCGGTATTGCAGACGGACATCCGGGCATCGTGCGGATGAAAGCACTCGCACGGAGTTCGCCTGGTGGCCGGGAATCGACAAAAGAATCGAGGCCTGGGTCGCTACTTGTCCCAGCGTTGCCAGGGACGTCAGCAACGCCCACCTAAAGCAAGCCCAACCGAATGGGAAACTCCGAGGGGACCATGGTCCCATATTCATATTGACTTTGCGGGGCCTACAAAGGGCACACTTTCCTTATTACAGTCGACGCCTATTCAAATTGGCTCGAGATCCATCGAATGAACACAACTACAACGGACTCAGTTATCAACAAATTAAACAGACTATTTGCCACACATGGTTTTCCGGACATTCTGGTTTCAGATAACGGCCCACAGTTCACAGCATTACCATTTGAACAATATCTTGCTGACCGGGGCATCCGCCATGCGCTAACCTCGCCCGCGCACCCTGCGGCGACGGACGTGCAGAGCGCATGGTACAATTTGTAAAAAGACCCTCCACAAAATGGAATTCGGCGACATCGATGAAAAAATCAATCGAATTTTATTGTTGCAGCACATCACGCCCACAGCGTTACCAACAAAAGCATCGCCCGAACTTCTTATGGGCGGAAACTACGATCGCACCTTGACCGGCTCCACCCGCATACGCACCCGAAAAACCTTCGGC
Organism: Notechis scutatus; assembly: GCF_049901735.1. Classification (NCBI taxonomy): domain Eukaryota; kingdom Metazoa; phylum Chordata; class Lepidosauria; order Squamata; family Elapidae; genus Notechis; species Notechis scutatus. The sequence continues at coordinate 113,941,707 of NC_142025.1, forward strand.
TCCAGCAGCAAATGCCGGGAATTTAAGGTAGGCGATTTAATCTTTGCCAAAAACTTCTCCGGCGACCCTTTATGGATACCCGCAACTGTCACCCAACTCACAGGGCCTAGATCTTACCGCCTGCTAACAGGCAGATGGGAGGGTGTGGAAACGCCACGTAGACCAACTCTGTTCGAGATTACCACCCAGCGCCCATGGCTCCCTGGGTTCACCAACTGAGGGGGAGGAAATACCGAGGAAATTGACTTCGATATGACAGATAGCAGGCCAACGGAAACCCTACGCCCAGCGAAATACCGGGAATCGAAGCAGGGAGGGAGTTGACTTTCCCATGGGACGTGAACACGGGGGAAACCGAGCTGCGAAGCCCTGAGGAAGCACTGATTGGTGGGGACAACCACAACGAAAGCAGCACGGAAATTCCGTGCAGCGAAACGGAGCTTAACAGAGATCATCCAAACGCTCCACCGGAACCGGACTTTAGGCCAAACCCGGTGGAACCACGGAAATCATCCAGACAGACCAAACAGCCTGTCTATCTTGAGGATTTTGTTACAGCTCCCCTCAAATGGAGCCCAAGGGGGAGGGGTGTTGTGAATCAATAAAAAGTAACTAAGCCCAAATGCAAAGCGGGTTTTGAAAGCCTTCACACCTGATTGGTCCTTAAACAACGAACAAGGATTGGTCCATAACAAGTCCCTGATTGGCCAATATTAGGACACTTCTTATTGGATATTAGTTGAACTTGTTGCACATATTATTGGTTAATAGGGTAGCAGCCAACCCTATAAAAGGGTTACTGCTGCCCATAGCCTTGCTCTGTTCTGTTCTATCTACTGTTATTAAAGAGTTGAAGTCACTGGTCAGATGTCTGGTCTCCATTATTATCCAAACATAACATGCACCAAGGACAAATTCCTTGTGTGTCGAATCACACTTGGCCAATAAACAATTATGTTCTATTCTATAGAGGTGCAGTGGCTCAGTGGCTAAGATGCTGAGCTTGTCAATCAGAAAGGTCAGCAGATCAGCAGTTTGAATCCCTAGCACAGTATAATGAGATGAGCTCCCGTTATTTGCTTCTGTCAACCTAGTAGTTTGAAAGCATGAAAAAATGCAAGTAGAAAAATAGGAACCATTTTGGTGGGAAGGTTACAGCCACATGACCATGGAGACATCTTTGGACAGCGCTGGCTCTTCAGCTTTGTAATAGAGATGAGCACTACCCCCTAGAGCCAGAAACGACTAGCACATATGTATGAGGGGAACCTTTTACTGCCAATTCATCCCCTTGTTTGCACAAATAGCCCTGCCTATCACCAAACTATTAAAATGGGTAGAAGGGGAGTGAAGGCTAAACCAAGCTAGACACTCGCTTGGATTTTGGAATACCAAGTGGCTTTCAAAAAGCATAAAATACTCTTTTTGTGGTGGAACAAATCGTTAAACACCGGAACCTGGAAGATGATGCCAGTGATATAGTGCGGGGGGGAGGGGGGCTTTTTTGCTTCAAAAATGCGAAGGGGATGCAGTAACCCTGCACCTACATTTGCAGAAACTGACCAACAGCAAGAGACATTGGGCAGTGTGGGAAAAGAAAGGGTATGCTGTTTGATGCTGCTGACTTGGAGTTATTTCCTAGAAGGCAGTAAGATTCCATTCAAAGTGTGGATTGACTGCAAGAACCTAGAAGCATTAAGAACATCAAGGAAACTGTCCCCTGAGCAAGTGAAATGGGTGCATTACTTTAATCAGTTCAACTTTGCCAATATTTGCTGGGGGGGGAGAGAATTTCCTCACCAATAACCCCAATACAAAAGCACCCAAGAGTAAATAGTTAACTCCATGATTCCTTCCAGGCAATTGGCTGCACAGATCTCAGTGACAGCATGCTGATCCTACAGCTAAAAGAAGCCCTGAAGGAAGATGAATGGCTCAGAGACAACAAAGCCAATGTGACAATGAAGGAGGATCTGACAAAGAAGGGAGACTAGCTGTATATTCCAGCCAGCCATAGGACTCACATCCTACAAAATTTAAAATAGCTTTATTGAAATGACAAAAGATTAGATGTGGGCTAGGTTGAAGTAGATGTTTAAGAAAGGAAGCTAAATCATAATTGAAGAAAGTTACATAATTCCAAAAGGGTATTTCCATTCTGCTTCAATTCATTCTTACCTTTTCTTCAAATATAAAGTTAATAAGAGAGTGGACAAGTACATTTCAATGCAATATCGATTATCAAATTTCTAAACATACATATTTAATAATAGTTATAGGATGTTATCTTTTCTACTATGTTGCTTTCAATTCCCTCTCTCTTCTATTCTCTTTCTAAAGCACCTGTAGGCCAGACAAGGAATAATGGATGGAAACTGAACAAGGAGAGATTTAACCTGGAAATAAGGAGAAACTTTCTGACAGTGAGAACAATCAACCAATGGAACAGCTTGCCAAAGGAAGTTGTTGGAGCACCATCACTTGAGACTTTCAAGAAGAGATTTGACTGCCATTTGTCAGAAATGGTGTAGGGTCTCCCGCTTGGGTGGGGAGTTGGACTAGATGACCTACAAGTTCCTTTCCAACTCTGATTATCTGTTAAATCAAGTAGCTGCATTAATTTCTTCAAAGCATTTCTTTTAACAATTCAGCTGGGGAGAGAGTGATCCTGAATGAGAAAGGAGAAGCAACAGGTGGATTCGACATCACCAACTTCATCACTTTTCCAAATAGATCCTTTCAGAGAGTTAGAGTTGGAAAGATAAATCTATAGGCTCCAAAAGGGAAGAAATTATTCATTGAAGAAGTAGTGATTGTCTGGAATCCAGTTTTTAACCAGGTATCGAATTAGTGAATCAGTCATGATTTAATCCATGATTATCTCATATTGAATATCGTCTCTAGAAATCTGATTTCTGGCTTTTTAAAGAAACAGTGACATTTTTTTTCAAATGTTCATGATGATCAAGCACTCCTTAAATTGACAATATGATATTACAATACAAAATTTATGTTTAATACTTCATTTGCATTTGAATTTTAAATAATGAGAGTGGCCATTTTTACATGAAATTGTCACCATGTGCAATTATTTACTCAATCTGCCCTTCACACAGGACGATTATATCATTGTAATTTCTACATCTTTTTAAGTTGTTGATGAAGTTGATGAATTCAGTATCCTTTGGGAAGTCAAAAATATTTCCCCTACATAAAGGAAAAAAACCCTCCAATTTGAAAAGCCTTTATACATACCATTAGGTTTATCCACTTTCTCAATGCAATGACCCCTGTTTCCATGATTTTGGAAGAAAGGGATTGAGGGAAATCAGTTCTGCTGCTATGATTATGTCCCATGCCTGGAAGGGAAGATTTCAAATCAAAATGGTAGGTTAGGAATACCATCATTTTTCATTAGACTTAAGCAAACTTTAAAAAACTACTTGGATGCATACAATTAATAAGGTAATTTTCAGTAATATAGATTGCTTAGATGAAAAAAAAAATCCTTGATTTTCCTTCCAGATATGGAAGATTGTTTTGAATGTTCAGAAGATCATTATCCAAATAAAAAAAAGAAAGGATGTATCCTGAAAGTGCTGGTCTTTCTAACTTTTGAAGGAATGTTAGGGATTGGTTTAGCCTCAGCAGCACTTGGTTTTTTCTTCTTGAAATCCTGGGTACTTGGAACTTTTATTAAGCAGAGGGATACTCCTATTGTCAAAGCCAACAACCAGTCCCTCATCTATACCCTCCTTGTCTCTCTTCTATTTTGTTTTCTCTCCTTTTTCTTCTTCCTTAGCCACCTTAGTGACCTGCCTTCTCTGACAATCAATGTTTGGCATCACCTTCTCAGTGACCATTTCTAGTGTACTTTCCAAAACCATCACTGTAGTTGTGGCTTTCATGGCCACTAAACCATCTATATAGAAGAGATGACTCCACCAGAATGTCAATTATCTAGAAGCCTGCACTCTCAAACAAAAAAATCTCCACACTACAAGCCAGCCAAACACCTGGGCACAAACAGACTCTCCCTGATACCTCCAGCTCAAACACACCCCAACCAGGCACCCAAATGAAACCTAGCTTCCTAATAAATGATAGCCATCCATTTACTCGGAACCAAGCCGCACTAAAAGCCTCCAATACAGGAACACAATGTTGCCAGCCAATCAAGACAAAAAAAGCTACAAAACAGACAGAAGGTATTAGAAACACCAGAACACAGCAAACTCCAAGACTGATAGATACAGACCAAGACTCCCAACCAATCAGGATGAAGAAAAAACCATTCTAGCACAGCGTAGGCTAGCAACAAATTTAAAACAGGAACGGCTGTGAAAGTCTGACTCACAGATGAACACTATACAGAAGCCTGATGATGGCATATGAGATTCTGCGAAATGTTGCTACAACTTTAAAAGCACAACTATAATGATGTGGGAAAATACCCGAACAAAGCTGAATACCATACATAAATACCCATGAAAACTTAAGAAACCATATGTGTGTGTGTGTGTGTGTGTGTGTGTGTGTGTGTGTGTGTGTGTACAGAAGCCTGATGATGGCAGATGAGATTCTGCCGAAATGTTGCTAATGTAAGTACCCGCGAAAACTTGAGAAAACAAATATCAAACCTCTACGGGGAGGAAATAAACAGCCAGATCAAAACCTATGAGAAGCTGGAAATTAAAAGAGCAGGAATACTATGTGACACAGACGGACACAATACAGAAGCCTGATGATGGCAGATGAGATTCTGCCAAAATGTTGCTACAACTTTAAAAGCACAACTATAATGACGTGGGAAAATACCCGAACAAAGCTGAATACCATACATATATGTATATGTTGTGTTCCGATTGGCTGGACCATGGACCAGAAGCAATAGCACAGCTGCATCACTACCCGCTTCAAACCCCTCCAACCCATACATGAAGCGAATGGACGCCCACCATGAAGATGTGGCACGGCCACAAACGCGAAGCCAAGCAACAGGATCACAGCTCACCAGCTCAAATCCCCCGGCAACTAAGACTAACCTGAGCACAACCCAGCCCCCACCTGAACAGAACACACCCCCAGCCAATCAGAACACAGCCAACCCCCCAACCAATCAGAACACAGCCAAGCCCCCAACCAATGAGAACACACCCCCACCCAATCAGAACACAGCCAAGCCCCCACCCAATCAAGTCACCCCCCCACTAGCAGTTAAAAGGAAGAAGCAGCTGCAAGCTCACATTACTCTGAGAAGCACAAAGCAAAGACACAAGCCTGAAGATGATGAATGAGACTTCATCGAAATGTTGCCTAGATACTTCCAATTTTACGTGGGAGAAAACTCGAATAACCAAAGATCCACATACAAATACCCGCGAGAACCTCAGAATATATATATATATGTTTTCTTAAGTTTTCGCGGGTACTTACATGTATGGTGTTCGGCTTGGTTCGGGTATTTTCCCACGTCATTGTAGTTCTTTTAAAGTTGTAGCAACGTTTCAGCAGAATCTCATCTGCCATCATCAGGCTTCTGTATTGTGTTCGTCTGTGAGTCAGACTTTTACAGTAGCTTCAGTTTTAAATTTGGGGCTAGCCTACTGTTGTGCCAGAATGGACACAATACAGAAGCCTGATGATGGCAGATGAGATTCTGCTGAAACGTTGCTACAACTTTAAAAGAACTACAATGACGTGGGAAAATACCCGAACCAAGCCGAACACCATATATATATATATATATATATATATATATATATATATATATATATATATATATGTGTGTGTGTGTGTGTGTGTGTGTGTGTGTGTGTGTGTGTGTGTGTGTGTGTGTTTGTTTGTGTTTGTGTTTGTGTTTGTGTTTGTGTTTGTGTGTGTTATTCAGCTTTGTTCGGGTATTTTCCCACATCATTATAGTTGTGCTTTTAAAGTTGTAGTAACATTTCGCAGAATCTCATATGCCATCATCAGGCTTCTGTATTGTGTTCGTCTGTGAGTCAGACTTTTACAGTAGCTTCAGTTTTAAATTTGGGGCTAGCCTACTGTTGTGCCAGAATGGTTTTTTCTTCATCCTGATTGGTTGGGAGTCTTGGTCTGTGTTTATTGGTCTTGGAGTTTGCTGTGTTCTGCTTGATTGGTGTTTCTAATATCTTCTGTCTGTTTTGTGGCATTTTTTGTCTTGATTGGCTGGCAACATTGTGTTCCTGTATTGGAGGCCTTTAGTGCGGCTTGGCTCCAAGTAAATGGATGGCTATCATTTATTAGGAAGCTAGGTTTCATCTGGGTGCCTGGTTGGGGGGTGTTTGAGCTGGAGGTATCAGGGGAGATCTGTTTGTGCCCAGGTGTTTGCCTTGCTTGTGGTGTGGAGATTTTTTTGTTTATGAGTGCAGGCTTCCAGATAATTGACGGTCTGGTAGAATCATCTCTTCTATTCATGCTTTCTGGTCTTTTTTCAATCTCTATGACTCCTCTGATAATTCTGTGGCTGGGGTTTTCTATAGTGGCTAGGGTTTTGGTGCCATTGAAGTCGATGCTATGACCTGTGGCTTTCGTGTGTTGGACTAGTGAGGAAGTGTGTTCCAGCTTTTTTACTGCATTTTTGTGTTCATCCAGGCGGGTACTTATTCTTCTATTGGTCTGTCCAATGTATGTGGCGGGGCATGATGCACAGGGGACTTCATATATGCCTTGGTTTTCCAGGTCAATTTTATCTTTGGGGTTTCTAAGGATGGCTGTTTTTTTTCTGTCTGTTTTGAAGGCACTCTTGATGTGATGCCTGTGTAGTATCTTACTGATACTAAAGCTGGAACACACTTCCTCACTAGTCCAACACATGAAAGCCATATGTATTGTCATTCTACTTTACTGAACAGGTAAGGAATGGTAGGATATACTAAAGGTCCTTTAATATTTCTATCTGTTGCAGCCAAAGTGGATACACACTTTAGATATTGACTCTGGGTGAACTAAGAATTATGAGCACTCATGGAATATTCCTTCAGAATTTAAACAATTCACATGAGCAAGATGTATGGGTTTAGAAAGAACTTCACCCTTAATCTATAATTATTTCTAATTCAGTAAAGTTCCTAGAAAACCAAGTCAACAGAGAAAACAAGCCACAGCATTCTAGGTTAAACTGAATGCTAAAGTTAAAACTTCAGAAATTAACATACACTGTGTGCACAATTATTAAGCAAGCTGTATTTTTGAGGATTAATTTTATTATTGAACAACTACAGTGCTCAAGGTCAATTCCTAAAGTTAATAAACCTCAAAACTGAATATTTAAAAAAGTAAAAGTGTGGTTATGGCTTCTTAGGAGAATATCTATGTGTGCAGAATTATTGGGCAACTATTAATGTGCAGAATTATTATGCAACTAAATGAAAAATGAAAATTTTCCCATCTCAATTGTTTATTTTCATCTGCTAAAGTGGGAATAATAAACAAGCAACTCAAAATTTACAAATATTGACAGTTCAAAAAAAAAAAAAAAAAAAAAACCAGTGACCAATATAGTCAGCCATCTTTTCAATAAAAGTCATAAGCCTTCCATTTATGGAGTCGGTCAGTTTCTTGATCTGTTGATAATCAACTTTTTTGTGCAGCAGCAACCACAGTCTCCCAGGCATTCTTCAGAATGTTGTACTGTTTTCTTTTACCATAAATCTCCCATTTAAAAAGGGCTCACAATTTCTCAATAGGATTTAGGTCAGGTGAGGAAGGGAGGGCATATCATTATTCTTTCATCTTTAAGGCCTTTACTGGCTAGCCACACAGCGGAGTATTTTGATGCATGTCATGGAGCATTGTCCTGCAAAAAAAAAAAAATCATGCTGGTTTTGAAAGATGCAGACTTTTTGCTATACCACTGCGTGAAGAAAGTGTCTTCTAAAAACTGGCTTGAGAGTAGGTTTGAAAGTTGATTTTGAGTCCATCTTCAACCTGAAAAGGTCCAACTAACTCATCTTTACTGATACCAGTCAATACCAGTACCCCTCCTCCACTTTGCTGGTGTCTGAATCAAAGTGGAGCTCTGTGCCCTTTACTGATCCAGCCATAGGCCCATCCATCTGTTCCATCAAGAGTCACTCTCATCTCATCAGTCCATAAAATCTTTGAAAAATTTGCCTTCAGATATTTGTTGACCCAGTCTTGCCATTTCAATGTATGTGTCTTGTTCAGTGGTGGTCGGGTTTCAGCCTTTCTTACTCTGGCCACGTCTCTGAGCACTGAATACCTTGTATTATTGGGTACTCCAGGTAGTTTGAAGTTCTGGAATATGACAGCACTGGAGGATAATGGATTCCTGGTAATTTCACATTTGATTTTTCTCAAATCTTTGGCAGTTAATGTGCATCTTTTTTTCTCAACACATTTCTTGCGACCCTGTTGACTATTTACAACAAAACATTTGATGGTTCTGTGAGCATGCTCCAATATCTTAACAATTTCAATAGTGTTGCATCCTTCTGAAAGACTATTTACATTTTTTTTTTACTTTTCAGAGTCAGTTAAATCTCTTTTTAGCCCATTTTGCCTGAGGAAAAGAAGCTGCCTAATAATTGTGCACACCTTGATATAGGGTGTTGATCTTCTTAGGTCACACATTCCCTCATTACACAAATACACATCACCTGATATGCTTATGTCAAATAAGCATTCAAGTTTATACAGTTTGGAGGTGGAAAATATGAATAAAAATGATGATATGGTCAAAATACTCACTTGCCTAACAATTGTGCACACGGTGTAGTATGCCTTATGATGAGTAATTTTCTAGAAAAATATAAAGGAAAAAGATTGTGTGCAAAATATATTTGGAGTGATTACAAAATTATTTAATACTTAAGTCAGAAACAGGCTTTCCAGTAGTCATTACAAACAGTACCATACTAAAATAATTTGCAAAATTATTATTATTTTGAAAAGGTGTACTTAATCTATTTTCAGTGTAATAACCAAATTTTACCAGCGCATCCTTGCCTTGGTCTTTGCTGTGAAGGAGATCAATGAAGACCCCCTAGATCTTACCTAATGTTGGGTTCCACATCTATGACAGTTACTACAATCAAAGGATGACGTATTGCACCACTCTGGACCTCCTTTACAAATCCCAAGTATTTGTCCTTAACTACAAATGTAATAGACAGAAGAATCTGATGGCTATCATTGGAGGGTTAGATTCTGATACATCATCTAATATAGCTGAAGTTGTAGGTTTCTACAAGGTTCCACAGGTCAGTATGGAGGAGATGAGCAGAAAAATTCTGTACTTTGTTGTTATGGTATAATTACTGAGAATCAGATATTAGATTTGTATTGAGACATTATACAGATCTTAAGGTATAATACTTAACATTGTTTTATTAAGCTACAGTGGCAACCATACAAGCAATTATCTAGAATTATTCCATACCAGAGGGAAGATTAAAATGTAGCACACCATGGTCCTGTTCAATCAAATAAACTATATAAATTTGTTGAAATAATTCATAGAAATTCCATTCTATATTAATATTTCAAAAGAAAAAGAGAAAAAATTCCTTCTTTTTATATATTTACAGAAAAACTAGATACAGAAAGATCAGATTTGAGCTAACAACAAAATATGTTTTCTTTTAGCTGACATATGGCTCATTAGCCCAAGAAGAGTTTCCAACCAGAAAGCGATCTTCACTTTATTTCATGGTCCCAAAAGAGGACCATCAATATGTTGGGATTATTCAACTGCTTCATCATTTTAGATGGACATGGATTGGGATTTTTACTATGGATAACAATAACGGAGAAAGTTTCATACAGAAAATACAGCCCATCCTTTCAAAAAAATGGAATCTGTTCATCGTTCATACAAAAGGCTTTCACAACTAATTCACTTAGAACACTATATAGAACTTTATCACATAGTCTCAAGTATTTCCACTAATTTGAGGAATAGCAACACAACTACATTTCTCATCTATGGAGAATCAAGGACAATTTTGTGGCATAGAAGTGTCGTGTTTGTGGCAGATCCTGAAAACAAGCAGACTGCATTATTTGGAAATGTGTGGATCATGACTGCACAGATTGATTTTGTGCTCTCAGGCTTTCAAATCAGTTGGGATCTCCAGATGTTCCATGGGGCTATTTCCTTCAGTGTTCATTCAAGAGCAGTTGTAGGTTTCAAGGATTTTCTTCAAACCATCAAACCTCATTCAGGCTGCAAAGATGGGTTTCTGCAAGACATTTGGGAACAATCATTTGATTGTTCACTCTCAAAATCAGAACTACAAGAAATGTCCAATAGGCGGTGCCTGGAAAAGAAGAAACTGGAGGATCTGACTGGCCAAAGCTACAGTGTCTACAATGCTGTTTATGCTGCGGCTCATGCCTTGCAAGCACTACTCATGTCAGGGTTCAATAAGAAAAAAACAATGATGGGTAAAAAATCTGATCTTCCATATCTGCAGCCTTGGCAGGTATTCTCTCTGCATTGGAAAATTCTTTTATTTCAATGATCAATTTGATCAAAAATTACCATTTGAACCTATGGTGGAAGGTCTTGATATTTTCTGCTTATAACATCCAGTTAGTTATGAACATCAAGAAACTATTATATTGTTAAGTAACATAGTTGTTAAGGGAACCTGGCTTCTCCATGGACCTTGATTGTCAGGAGGTGGCAAAAGTCATCAATGTGAAATAAGTCACTTTTTCAGTGCCTTTGTAACTTTCTTTCTTTTTTTAAAGATAAACTTTATTCAATTTTCAAATTTTAAAAACATAAAATAAAATTATATACAACATGTCAACATCAAGACATTATTTCCATTTCCTTATCATGTTTCTATATATACTTTTTATTACATTACCATTGCATCAGCAACCTATTCAGCAGGTTCTGACCAGTTGTGGAGAACCAGTAGCAGAAATTTTGAGTAGTTCAGAGAACCAGCAAATACCATCTCTGACTGGCCCCACCCCCATCTATTATCTGCCTCCTGAGTCATAGCTGATCATCTGGGTCTTATTTTGTTGCCCTGCACAGGAGAACGGAGCTGGAAAGCAGGTTAGTGGAGTGGGGAGGGAATGGGAATTTGACAGTATCCTTCCCCTGCCACGCCCACCAAGCCACGCCCACAGAATCAGTAGTAAAAAAATTTGAATCCCACCACTGCATTGCATATTTCTTTCCTTATTCTTATTATATATTTCCATTTTCTCCACAATAGATATATACATAATTTCCTATTCTTTACCTAATTACCATTTTAGTTTCTTTTTATTCTTAAGCCATTTGTACCAGGTGCCCCAGACTATATAATATGTCAAATCCTCTTTATCTTTCAGTTTCAAAGTCAGCCTGTCCATCTCTGCACAGTCCTGCTTCCAAAGTTGTGCATAAGAGATCCTAGCAGCTGTTAAAATATGTAGCAAAATATATCTGTCTTTTTTGTTGTATTTCTCTGTTGTTATGTCTAATAAAAATAATTCTGGTTAGGGTTCAATTTTCTGTTTTATTATTTCTTCTAATCACAGAATTATATTTCAATATTTCTTGATTTCTGGGCAGGTCCACCACAAATGAAAATAGGTGCCCTTTTCTTTCTTACACTTCCAACAATTTGGATTTTGGTGAAACATTTTTGCTAGCCTAGTAGGCGGTAGGTGCCATCTATAAAACATTTTGAAAAGGTTTTCCCTGTACGCTGTAGACATAGTTAATTTGTAATTTAGTCCCCACATTTTTTCCCAATGTTCCAAATCTATTTTGTGTCCAACATTTTTCGCCCATACTACCTTCGTTTCCTTAACCACCTCATCTTCCATCTTAATGTCTAAAAGGAAATTATATATTTTCAATATCATCTTTTTTTCCATTCCTTGTAGGATTCCATCTAATTGATGCTTTTCCATATAAAATCCATATTGTTCTTTATCTTTTTTGTATCTCGCCTGTATTTGCATGTATGGCCACCAGTCTATGTCTATATTTTCTATTGTAGTTCTTGTGTTGTTTTCAGACTTCCTTGTCCATCTAATAAGTCTTTATAATTCCTCATTTTCACCAAATCCATTGAATTTGGATAAATTTGTGCTTCCATAGTTGACAGACAGCGTGGTATTTTGACACAAAGTTTTGACATAATTTTATTCCATATTTGAATTAGTGAGTCTCTGATCATGTGTCTCTGAAAATATGAATGTTGCTTGCTTTTCCCATCCCATAAAAAGCTATGCCGCCTCCCTTTGCAAATTGTGGCCTTCTATTAGCAATATTATTTGTTTTCCAAATTAATCCAGTCTTTAATCCATACCATAGCTGCCTTGTAATACATTTCCAATCTGGGAGTCCAAAGCCACACCTTTCTCTCTTGTCTTGTAATAATTTCATTTTCATCCTAGCTTTCAATGGCCACTAAACAAGCTGTTGTAAATAGAGGACTACCTGTATTATCCTTATAACTCTCTCCTTTTCTATTCTCTTTCAATAGCTCCATATGTTTCTACAGGGCATTTCTTTTAACAATTCTGCAGGAGAGAAAGTTTCCCTGAATGAAAAGGGGGAAGTAATGGGTGGATTTGATATCATTAACCTCATCACATTTCCAAATCAGTCTTTTCACAGTGTGAGAGTCAGAATAATAGATCCAAGTCCTCCAACAGGGAAAGAATTATTCATTGATGAAGATTTGATTGTGTGGCACCCAGCTTTTAATCAGGTATGGACTCATTTAATGGACTGTATCTTGAGCCATTATGATTCCAGATAGAGGCTTTGGTCTCTGAAAGCATATTGAACAAAGCCACTTTAGAAATCTAATTTCTATGTTTATAAGAAAAAATTGCATACTTTGAACAAATGTGGTGCACAATCAAGTATTTAGAAAACTAACAAACTGATATAACAATGTAAAAGTCTGGTTTCCATATTTGATTGGAATTGCCTTTCTAATCATTAGAACTGCATCATTTCTATAACATTGTCATCATGTATGTATGTATGTATGTATGTACATACGTACGTATGTATGTATGTATATATATTCACTCAACTTGCCTTTTTGAAAGAGGTTCTTTGCTTCATCAGTGTAATATCAACAACTTTTCATGTATAATGTAAATATGGGTAATATTCACTAGCCCTCTGGGAAGTAAATAATTCTTCCCTCCAATAAAAGAGAATAATTAATAATTCATGAATGAAGGGGTCCCAGTATAATGTTGAAGAATCTACTCTGAGTTGATCATTGGTCAACCTTTGGTCCCAGTGACTGAATCAGATTGGATCTTCAAGATTAATGAATGATTTTTTGTTAAATCTCCCTTTGCAAAAACCTTTTATATTTTCACCAGGTTCTTCCAATTTCTCTGTGTAATGACCATTGCTCCCCTGGATACTGGAAGAAGGTGACTGGAGGAAAACAATTCTGTTGCTATGACTGTGTTCCATGTCCAGAAGGGAAAATTTCAAATCAAAAGGGTAGGTTAGACATTCCAGCAAGTTTTCACCAGATTGATTTAAGAAAATGAAGGGGAGAATTGTTCAATGGCTAACAGTGCTGGAGAAGGTCATTAAGCCTCAATGGTTTGAGTCCTAGCACTGTGTGTTATGGTGAGCTTCCATCATTCACCTCAGCTTCTGCCCACCTAGAAATTCGAAAGCATGTTATATGCAAGTAGACAAATAGATACTACTTTGGTGGGTAGGTGAGCTGGCACTTCGGGTGGATGGTGAGAATCCTGCTAGCACTGCATTTCCCATTGGTGAGGCAGCTTTGGTGGAGGGACAGGGCCGCATATGATGCTGAAGGAAAACTACTCTAGTTTTCACTAGATTGATTTAAAAAAATGAAGAGGAGAGGTTGTTCAATGGCAAATGATGCTGGAGAAGGTCATTAAGCTTCAATGGTTTGAATCCAAGCACTGTGTGGTATGGTGAGCTTCCATCATTCACCTCAGCTTCTGCCCACTAGCAATTGGAAAGCTGGCATTTCAGGTGGATGGTGAGAATCCTGCTGGCACTGCATTTCCCATTGGTGAGGCAGCTTTGGTGAAGGGACAGGGCCACATATGATGCTGCAGAAAAGCTGCTTAACTTTCTTTCTGATGCAGAACTAGCTTGCTCCCTTTGAAGATCAAACAGATAATCAGAGTTGGAAGGGACCTTGTAGGTCATCTAGTCCAACCCCCACCCAAGCGGGAGACCCTACACCATTTCTGACAAATGGCAGTCCAATCTCTTCTTGAAAGTCTCAAGTGATGGTGCTCCCACGACTTCTGAGGGCAATCTGTTCCATTGGTTGATTGTTCTCGCTGTTAGAAAGTTTCTCCTTATTTCCAGGTTAAATCTATCCTTGTTCAGTTTCCATCCATTATTCCTTGTTTGGCCTACAGGTGCTTTAGAAAATAGCTTGACCCCTTCCTCCCTGTGGCAGTCCCTCAAATATTGGAAGACCTCTATCATGTCTCCCCTGATCCTTCTCTTCACTAGACTAGCCATGTCCAATTCCTGCAACCGTTCGTTGTATGTTTTAGCCTCCAGTCCCCTAATCATCCTCATTGCTCTTCTCTGTACTTTTTCTAGAGTCTCAACAACTTTTTTATAATCTGGTGAACAAAACTGGAGGCAGTACTCTAGGTGTGGTCTTACTAAGGCTTTATAGAGTGGTATTAGTACTTCCCTTGATCTTGATTGTATCCCTCTGTTAATACAACTTAGGATTGCATTAGCTTTTTTGGCTGCTGCTGCACACTGCTTGCTCATATTTAGCTGGTTGTCCACTAAGACTCCAAGATCCCTCTCACAGTTACTGCTATTGAGTCTGGTTTCACCCAGTCTATATGTGCACTTTTGGTTTTTCTTGCCTAAGTGTAGGACTTTACTTTTCTCCACATTGAATTTCATTTTGAGCCTATCTTCTTGGGTGTTTTGCTTCTCATCCAGGAAGCTTCTCCAATTCTGACTGGATGGTGGGAATGGAAGAATTTATATTCCTTGCAGATAGCTGGTCATTTGCATTCTTTTAGAGAGTTGTTGAGTTCACTTGGAGGTTTGCCTGTGTCCGCAGGGTCACTTAAGTAATGCAAATAGGATAGAATCTTCTTGGAACTGCTGCTGTGTTTCTTTCTGCAGGTGTGTTCCTTTCTGCTCTGTGCACCTTCACTGTTGAAGACAAGAGAAGGTTTTTGGGGATGAGTCTGTGTTGTGTGTTTCTCAAAGTAAAGCACAAGTGGTTCCTGTTGTCTGCAATTTTTGCTGGAAATCCATCATACTACCACACCATTTGAAGGGTGTTCATCTGAAAATGCATAGCTCAATGGAGGTTCTCAGTCATCCAGAACATAGTTGTCCCAAAGGTGCTTTTTAATAACCAGCTTTCTGCATGGAATATAAATCCCACCATTCTCCACTATCCAGTCAGAGCTAAAGAAGCTTCTTGGAGGAGAAGCAAAACATCTTCAAAGAAAATCCAGAAAGTCCTCTTGAAAAAGCACCTTTGGGACAACCACAACCTGGGTGACTGAGAATCTTCATATACAAACAGATCTAGCAGTCTTAGGTTACTAGTCTGTATTAGCATTATAGTCTCCTACCTAATGAAACATCACCATATACTAAATAAATAAGTAAATTTACCACAGCAAGAGACTATCATGTTTACCGATAAGATCGCGAAATCCATAGAGAAGGTGGTGTTGCTATCTTCTATAAAAAGTCCCTCCATCTAAAAAACATTCAAGTTACCCAGGAGCTTGCTATTCCTGAGACCATCATCTGTGAACTGTCCTTAAATATCACATTTCGGTTCTTGCTCTGTTACAGAGCCCCTGATTATGACATTGAACATGCAAACAAACTAAATACACTACTAACATGGGCAGCATCCTGCCCACAAATTTTTATCTTTCTTGGTGACTTCAATTTACCTCATATTAACTGGACCCTTAACGAATGTACAACTGAACCCACACATGCAACCTTCTACAATGCAGTAACAAATCTGGGACTAGAACAACTAGTAACCAACAAAACTAGACTTAACAACTGCCTCGATCTCATCTTCTGCAATAGTTTAAATTCAATTTATGGAATACAAATTAAAGAACCCTTTTCCAACAGTGACCACAACATGATAGACTTTTGTTTCAACATACGTCCACACAAAAATCATCACAACAACGGAATCCCCAATTATAACTTCAAAAAAGGCAACTATGATCTTATAAACAACGATCTCTCATCCCTTAATTGGCAATTTCTATTCACCAGATGCAATACTGTAGAAGACCATTACAACATATTTTTACTTGAAGTCAAAAGAGTCATCAAACTACATGTACCATTAACAACTCCCAAAACCAGAAAAAACAAATTACCCATAACAATAAGGAAGCTTCAATCCAAAAAGAAATCACTTTGGTGGAAAAACAAATCTGGTCATGTTGCCAACTTCAAAAGACGATACAAAAATGTATGCCACCAGATAAAAACTGAATGCACCAATTTTCACATTAAACAAGAAGAAAACCTTCTACGCACCAATTCCGCCCATGCTTTCTACAATTTTTTAAACAACAAACTAAAAGACTCAAGGTCCTTCCCACCCCTGATAGGACCTAATGGTAAAGACTGCAATGATGACACTATTAAAGCCAACCTCTTTAACACATTCTTTGGCTCCGTATTTGTAAACAGCAATGGATAATGCCCAGTATTTCCTAGTCAAACCACAGACAACTACAATGATCTAATACATATTGATTTTACAGAAGACAATGTTGGAAAGCAATACGCAATCTAAAACCATCTCTATCTATTGGACCGGACAGAATATGTGCCTACTTCTTAAAAAAGCTATCCACTGCCATAGCCGAACCTCTAAGCATAATCTTTGAAAAATCTTTCAGGACCAGCTCCTTGCCAAAACTATGGTCACAAGCCAGGGTCACCCCATGTTCAAAAAGGGAGACCCCAGCCTAGTTGAAAATTACAGACCAATCTCTTTATGCTGCATCACTTGTAAAGTCATGGAATCAATTATTAACCAATCCATTATCCTCCACTAAGAGACAAACAACCAACAAACAATTTGGTTTCAGAAAAAAACTATCCTGCAATCTGCAACTCTTGCACTGCAAAAGCATATGGACTACACAACTCAATCAGGGCAAAGCAATAGACAATCTACATAGACTTCTGTAAAGCCTTTGATTCAGTGGTACATGACAAACTACTCCTAAAACTAAAATCTTACGGTATCTCTGAACACCTACATAACTGAATAGAAGCATTCCTGTCAAACAGACAACAAATGGTCAAAATTGGGAGCGTCCTATCAAATTCTGTACCTGTCAACAGTGGTGTCCCCCATGGCAGTGTTCTAGGACCAACTCTCTTCATACTCTACATAAATGACCTCTGTGATCATATCAAGAGCAACTGCCTTCTCTTCTCAAACTCTGTCAAGGATCTTGGAGTACTCTTCTCTAATCATCTAAGTTCTAGAGCCCACTGTAACTACACAGCCAAAAAGGTGTTAAGAGTTGTTAATCTAATCTCATGTAGCTTTTTCTCTGGTAATATTACACTGATAACTAGAGCATACAAAACATTTGCTAGACCAATACTCGAATACAGCTCATCAGTCTGAAAGCCACATTATGTATCTGATATTAGCACAGTTGAGAAAGTCCAGAAATATTTCACAAGAAGAGTTCTCCACTCCTCTACTCATTGCAGAATACCTTACGCCACCAGACTCGAAATTCTAGACCTAGATAACCTAGGACTATGCCGCCTTCTGTCCAATCTAAGTATAGTATATAAAACCACACATTGCAATGTCCTACCTGTAAATGAATACTTCAGCTTCAGCCATAACAACACAAGAGCAAATAATAGATAACTCAAGGTTAATCGCACCAAACTTGATTGCAGGAAATACGACTTCAGCAACAGTGGTCAATGTCTGGAATACTCTACTTGACTGTGGTTTCTTCCCCAAACCCCCAAAACTTTAACCTTAGACTGTCTACTACTGACCTCACCCCTTTCCTAAGAGGTCTGTAGGGGGCATGCATAAGTGTACCAACATGCCCACTGTCCCTGTCCTATTGTTTCTTTTATTTTTTTTATTTTTCTTATATGTATCCATGTATTCATAACTATGTTTTTACTTATACTTATTATCTTGTAAGCAATTGACAAAAATAAATAAATAAAAAAATAAAAAATGAAGTTTTGGATTATATGGACTTTCCGATTGGTAGAATGGAAGGCAAACCATTTTCATAATAACAAAAGCATTCATATATTTTTCCTGATGTTTTTGGTGGAGAAAGTAGGTACTTTGAGCTGCCCTGCAAGTGAAGCTTTACTTGTTCCACATGAGTGGTACCAGCCTGGAGACTTCATTATTGGTGGAATGGTGTCTCCCCTCATTTACCACTTTCTTGAAAGTACATTTAATGAAAACCCTACTATAACATCTTGTGACATACCAATGTAATAATTTTTTGCTATCTAATCTTAGACAGAATCCCAAAATCTCTCATATGAATAAATGCTGACTTTGCATAAATAGGATTCTTTTAGGTAATGTATGTGTCTTTCAATGACATATGATTCTGGCAGTACAAATAATCTTTACTTTTTAAAAAATATGTTCGCATGCAATGTACAAAATTTCAGATGTCTTTTGTTGAACATATACAGAGAATAAAGTAATTTTTACAAAAGGTTTGGTATTGTCTCTCGTCTCAAAGCATACATAGAGTAAATGAGTAACATGCATGCTGAATATAACATTTTGTGAAAATCTCTTAAAAATAAATATAGTACTTTGGGGAAAAAATCACTACTCACATTTGTTGCAGTGTATATATATTTTGCAAGACAATGAAATATTGTGTAGAAAGTAAATAACAACAGTGTAGAAATTACCAATAAAGGAGAATATTTTAGTTCAGGTGTGAAATGAGGGGTTTTTGGCACTCTCTGACACTGTTTTTTTCTTCTTGCAAACATTTCATTATCCAAACTATTTACTATCCTCAAACGCGAGCTATTGATGCTGTTACCTACTTTGGGTAATGAAATGTTTTCTCTGAGCTTGGTTGCAAGAAAGCAACCAAGCTCAGAGAAAACCAAGGACCCCTATGTATAAATAACTGAGAATTTTATAAAGACTGTTACCTTTCTACTACTATCATAGAAAAAATGTTTGTTTATACAGAAATGATGCTACCTTAAAAGAATCATCAACTTGCTTTTTCAACTTGAGTAATTAAATTATTTGCAGCATAATCACCAAATTTCATCAACACGTCCTTGCTTTGGCCTTTGCTGTGAAGGAGATCAATGAGGACTCCCAGTTCTTACCTAGCATCACTCTTGGGTTCCACATCTATGACAGATATCTCAATGCGAGGATGACCTATCGCACCACTCTGGACCTGCTTTTCAAATCCCAGGAATTTTTCCCTAACTACAAATGTGATCACCAGAAGATTCTCATGGCTATTATTGGGGGATTGGATTTTGACTCATCTTCTTATTTAGCTGAACTTAAAGGTTTCTTCAAGATTCCACAAGTAAGTTGTGATTGAGTTGAGGAGGAAAATTCTATATTTTCTTGTTGTTATGGAATATTTGATGAGCATCAAAGATTAGGCTTAGGTTTGTGTTAAGGAATTGTGCATCACTTCAGGTCTCCTACTTACCACTCTTTTCTAAAACTACCAAACTGCCAAATACAGGAAGTGAGTATCCAGAGTTACTCCACACCTGAGTGAAGATTTGAATGTAGTACCCTTTTTTTCTATTAAAAAAAATTATCTATTATGTGTGTTTTAAGTAATTGCAAGTAATTCCTTTGTAGGTTAATGTTTAGAAGAATTCTAGGGAAAAAAATGTTCCTTTGATATATCAGTCAGCCAATCAATCAATCAATCAATCAATCAGTTTTTTACATTCTTAGACCAGAGACAAGAACAAATAAAAATGCTCAGTAAATATACAATTAAAAATTATAGTATAAAATAATAAATAACAACTAAAATCTATAATAAAATCCAGTCTGTCAATTATACATGGTCTAACTATACTAAATTTACAATCCATAATCTGTGTGGCCCATTGTAGGTTTAATGCTAAAAGGGAAAATAGTAAGCAATGCAAAGGGTTTGTCATATTTGTTATATAACATAACTACGGTGGACAAAATTTGTATTTGTGATGAATCCCCAGGTGGATTCGACATCACCAACTTCATCACTTTTCCAAATAGATCCTTTCAGAGATTTAGAGTTGGAAAGATAGATTTACAGGCTCCAAAAGGGAAAGAATCGTTCATTGATGAAGAAGTGATTGTCTGGAATCCAGCTTTTAACCAGGTATTAAATTACTGAATTGACCATGCCTTAATCCATTATGATCCCATTTAGAACATAATCTCTTTCCAAATCTGATCTTTGGTTTTTAAAGAAACAATGAAATATTATTTTAATGTGTTGTTGGTAATCAAGAACTCATTAAATTGACATTGCAAAGTCATGTAAAAATATATTACCATACCATTGTTGGAAGAAATATCTTTTTGGGTTCAGTTCCATATGGGAAAAAAACACTGGAAACATGGAGGCTGGTTGGAAAGATGGTTTAATGGTGAAGCAGATTCTGGGTAGCTGACCACATGGAGTGGAGAATAAGATATATTTATACCCTCTGTTGGGTTTTGAACTTGCATCCTGTTCCTGTTGCAAGAAATGTAACTTGATTGGTTGTCAGAATCCTGTTAGGAAAGTAAAGCCCCCAAAAATTGGAATTAAAAAAAATAAAAAAAGAAATAAAAAATAATATTTTTTCTTTATAAAAAATAAAAAATAGTAATGGGGTTGGGTTCCAAAAAAAAAAAAAAAAAAAAAAAAAAAATGTTGGTTTTTTTTTTTGGGGGGAGTTTTCCCCCCCTCCTCTCCCTTCCACAAAATTAGTTTTATTTAAATTAATTTTTTATATATTTTTTTTATTTTTTTTTTTTTTTTTTTTTTTCCCCCCGACTGAAAACTGGCTGCTTTAACCGTGAATGACTTGGACTGCTTATTTGAACTTTGCTTAACCATTTATTGGAAGTAAAAACCTACATTTTACTATACAGTGAATCTGTGTGCTGGTTGTGTGTTATTCTTCACCACTCTCACTACGTCTCCCTGTGTGCGCTCATTCTCCTAACGGGGAATTACCTCAACATTGATTATGGGCCCAGGCCATACCAGGCTCACATAACTGAGAGTTGGTGTGAATGCACAGTACTGTATACAGACAGCTGTTTACTGTTTAATTGTGGTTTACTGTCCTGGTAAAGATGGCACAAGACACTTCAACAAGTCTATCACTGATAACCCAGTTGGATGGAACAAACTATGTTTCCTGGTCTATGAAGTGCAGTCCACTTCTGCGTAGAGAAGGGTTATGGACTGTATGTCAAGATCCACCGGATGTAAATGCTTGGAATCCAGAAAATGAGGATGATGCCAAGAAACTTGCTGACTTTAAACAGAACAATGAACGAGCTCTTTGTATAATTGGACTAACACTGAGTGACCAGCAGCTAGTCCATATTCGTGGAGAAGAGTAGGCTGCTAAGTGTTGGAAGAATTTGAAGAGGATTTATATTCATGACAGTGTAGGTGCACATATAAATCTTAAACTGTTTAGAGCACGTCTTCTGAAAGGTGGAGATATGTTAGCTCATTTGAACTTCATGAAAAGAACTTTTCAAGAGCTATATGAAAAGGAACTGATATTTTCAGAGCTGCATCAAGTTTACATCATTCTTTCCTCATTGGATGAACATTATGATGATTACGAATCTTTATTGGAAGTCCTGCCCAGAGATAAACTGACATTGACTGACATAATCGGAAAGTTGTTAGGAGAAGCAAGAAGACAACTGGATAGGGACCAACTGAGGAAGGAACAACCACAAGAGGAGGATTTGTCTTCAACTGCCTATACTGTTAGGAAATGTTTTTCTTGTGGGGCTAGAGGACATATAGATTCTTTAAGAAGGGAAAACAACAGAATACTGGTAATCACCAGAAGGCTAAGAAGAATGTTAGTTTACCTATGTCTAGAAATTCAACTGTAAACCATGATTTGTGGGTTGTTGATAGTGGAGCATCACAATGCATTACTAAAGATAGAGAGAGGTTTGTAAAGATGTCCACAAGTAAGCAACATGTATCATTGGCAAATGGATGGAAGATGAAAACATCAGGTGAAGGTACTGCATATTGTTCATGTGTAAATGAGCATTTACCTATGTTATATGTACCTAAACTGAAATTTAATTTGTTATCAGTAAGGGCTTTAGTTAATATTGGTTATGTAGTAACCTTTAGGGAAGATAACTGTATAATACAGAAAGAGGGTAAAAGTGTTACTGCTAATTTAGATAATGATTTATATATGATACATGAAGACCAGTTACAGATGGCTAACTCAGTTTATAACAATGTTAAGCCACATGATGAATCTATACATTTACTGCATAGACGTCTGGGGCACATTAATTTCAAAATATTGAAACAAACTGTTGAATTGTCAGAGGGAGTAAAATTAAAACCCTATAGCAAGTACCTGAACTGTAATGCCTGTAGCCAAGATAAAACCAAGGTTACTCCAGCAAACAGATTAAATGGGTTTAAGATCAAAGAACCTTTAGAGGTTGTTTTTGCTGACATAATTGGTCCTAAGAAACCTAGTTTGGGAGATACCTGCTATGTTTTGAGTATAATGGACCATTACTCACGGTATGATTTCTGCTATCTCATGAAAAACAAAACAGAAACATTCCAACATTTCTTTAACTGGCGAAGACTTGCTGAGAGAAAAATGAGGAGTAAAGTAATTACTTTAGTTACTGATAATGGGACTGAGTTTGTTAACAAGATATTCCAAACTATGTTGAAATTGACTGGTGTCGAGCATAAACGTTCTGCACCTTACAGACCACAACATAACTCGTTTATAGAACGAAGAGGGCAAACGTTACAAGCCATGGCTTGCACTATGTTATCTGATTCAGGTTTGCCTGAAACACTGTGGGTTGAGGCCATAATGTGTAGTAACCATGTGTTAAACAATGTGTTTAACACAACAACTGGTGAATTGCCATTCACTCATTGGCATGGCAGAAAATCAAATTTAAGTTATTTACACACATTTGGAGCACCAGCATGGGTGCATATTCCCTCACAAGTAAGAATGAAAGGGCAACATAGGGCTAAGAAATTATTTTTTGTAGGTTACAAAGCCAACCATAGATCGTTTAGATTTTGGGATCCAGGCACAGCTCATGTTTATTGTAACGCTAGAGCAAAATTTCTTGAGCACGTTGGGTGGGATAAACTGGAACAGAAATCCAGCAATGATATATTATTGACACCCAAATAGTCCCTAAAGATGAATTAAGTGAACCACGAATAGCCATTAAAGAAGAAGAACAGGCACAGGAGGAAGTAGGAGAACAGGCACAGGAGGAGATAGAACAGGAGCAGGTGGAACAAGTGAGTCCACCAGTTAGCCCTGTATTACCAAGACATTCAACCTGAGTAACATAACCACCTGATAGATATCAGGCTAGTGTTGTATTCCAAGTGAATACAGTTCCAAATAACTATAATGAACTAAAACTGTATCCTGCTAAGGATCAGGCTGCTTGGCATGAAGCAATGGATAAGGAACTGAAATCCTTACAAAAACTGGAGGTATATGAAAATGTCAGGTTACCACCAGGTGAACAAGCCATAGGGTGTAAATGGATTTATTAGCTAAAGACAGGTGTAGATGGGACTGTTACCCACAAAAAAGGTTAATAGTAAGGGTCCAATCAGACAGCAAATTTTATTTATTTATTTATTTTATTTTATTTATTTGATTTGGCAATTGTTTACAAGATAATAAGTATAAGTGTATACATAGTTGTGAATACATGAAATGGGTACATATAAGAAAAATAAAAGAAGAATAAGAGAAACAATAGGACAGGGACGGTAGGCACATTGGTGCGCTTATGCACGCCCTACAGACCTCTTAGGAAAGGGGTGAGGTCAATAGTAGACAGTCTAAGGTTAAAGTTTTTGGGGTTTGGGGAAGAAACTACAGAGTCGGGTAGAGTATTCCAGACATTGACCACTCTATTGCTGAAGTCGTATTTCCTGCAATCAAGTTTGGTGCGGTTAACTTTGAGTTTGTATCTATTGTGTGCTCTTGTGTTGTTATGGTTGAAACTGAAGTATTCATTGACAGGTAGGACATTGCAATGTATGATTTTATATACCATGCTTAAATCAGACTGAAGATGGCATAATTCAAGGTTTTCTAGTTCTAGAATTTCAAGTCTGGTGGCATAAGGTATTCTACAACGAGTAGAGGAGTGGAGAACTCTTCTTGTGAAATATTTCTGGACTTTCTCAATTGTGCTAATATCAGATACGTAATGTGGGTTCCAGACTGATGAACTGTATTCGAGTATTGGTCTAGCAAATGTTTTGTATGCTCTGGTTAGTAGTGTGATATTACCAGAGAAAAGCTACGTAGGATTAGGTTAACAACTCTTAATGCCTTTTTGGCTATGTAGTTGCAGTGGGCTCTAGCACTTAGATCATTAGAGGTGAGTATTCCAAGGTCCTTTACAGAGCTTGGGTCATCAACAAGATCTTGACTATTCAGCTTGTATTTTATTTTCTGATTTTTTTTGCCAATATGTAAGACAGAGCATTTGTTTGTTGAGATTTGAAGTTGCCATTTGTTTGACCATTCTGATACATAGTCAAGATCTTTTGTAGGGTAGCAGTATTGTCTGTGGTATTGAACAGCTTTACATCATCAGCGAAAAGAACGCAATTGCTCTTAATATGATCACAGAGGTCATTTATGTAGAGTATGAAGAGAGTTGGTCCTAGAACACTGCCTTGGGGACACCACTATTGACAGGTACAGAATTTGATAGGACGCTCCCCAATTTTGACCATTTGTTGTCTGTTTGACAGGAATGCTTCTATCAGTTATTCATCGTAGTCAAATGACTACGATGAGGTGTTTGCACCTAGTCTGAAGGCTACTACATTAAGAGCAGCATTAGTATGGGCAGCTAAGGAGGAATACATTGTAAATCATTTAGATGTATTTATTTATTTTATTTATTTATTTATTTATTTATTTATTTTATTTATTTATTTGATTTGCCAATTGTTTACAAGATAATAAGTATAAATGTATACATAGTTGTGAATACATGAAATGGGTACATATAAGAAAAATAAAAGAATAAGAGAAACAATAGGACAGGGACGGTAGGCACGTTGGTGCGCTTATGCACGCCCCTACAGGCCTCTTAGGAAAGGGGTGAGGTCAATAGTAGACAGTCTAAGGTTAAAGTTTTTGGGGTTTGGGGAAGAAACTACAGAGTCGGGTAGAGTATTCTAGACATTGACCACTCTATTGCTGAAGTCGTATTTCCTGCAATCAAGTTTGGTGCGGTTTACTTTGAGTTTGTATCTATTGTGTGCTCTTGTGTTGTTATGGTTGAAGCTGAAGTATTCATTGACAGGTAGGACATTGCAATGTATGATTTTATATACCATGCTTAAGTCAGACCGAAGACGGCGTAATTCAAGGTTTTCTAGTTCTAGAATTTCAAGTCTGGTGGCATAAGGTATTCTACAACGAGTAGAGGAATGGAGAACTCTTCTTGTGAAATATTTCTGGACTTTCTCAATTGTGCTAATATCAGATACGTAATGTGGGTTCCAGACTGATGAACTGTATTCGAGTATTGGTCTAGCAAATGTTTTGTATGCTCTGGTTAGTAGTGTGATATTACCAGAGAAAAAGCTACGTAGGATTAGGTTAACAACTCTTAATGCCTTTTTGGCTATGTAGTTGCAGTGGGCTCTAGCACTTAGATCATTAGAGGTGAGTATTCCAAGGTCCTTTACAGAGCATGGGTCATCAACAAGATCTTGACTATTCAGCTTGTATTTTATTTTCTGATTTTTTTGCCAATATGTAAGACAGAGCATTTGTTTGTTGAGATTTGAAGTTGCCATTTGTTTGACCATTCTGATACATAGTCAAGATCTTTTGTAGGGTAGCAGTATTGTCTGTGGTATTGAACAGCTTTACATCATCAGCGAAGAGAACGCAATTGCTCTTAATATGATCACAGAGGTCGTTTATGTAGAGTATGAAGAGAGTTGGTCCTAGAACACTGCCTTGGGGAACACCACTATTGACAGGTACTGGAGTTGATAGGACGCTCCCGATTTTGACCATTTGTTGTCTGTTTGACAGGAATGCTTCTATCCAGTTATTCAGTTGTCCAGAGATACCATAGGATTTTATTTTTAGGAGTAGTTTGTCGTGTACCACTGAATCAAAGGCTTTACAGAAGTCTATGTAGATTGCGTCTATTGCTTTGCCCTGGTCGAAACGCGTATGTAGAAACGGCATATCTGCATGCACTGTTGCAACACACTATACATTTGAAGAAACCTTTAGGTATAAAAAATGATAATACAACTGATTGCTGGAGATTGAAAAAGAGTCTTTATGGCTTGAAGCAATCAGGATATGAGTGGAACCAATGTATAGTTAAGGAATTAACTAAGATAGGTTTTGTAGCTGGCATGGGTGATCCATGTTTGTTTAAAAAGGAAAGTGATGGTGTAGTGTCATTGTTGCTATTGTTTACTGATGACATAGCATTAATCACCAAAACTGAACAAGAAGCTACTAAAATAATATCACTGTTAGAGAAGAAATTTAAGATAAAACAGTTAGGAGAAATTAAACAATATCTTGGTTTAAAGATAGATAGAACTAGGGGAGAATACAAAATCTCACAGGCAGATAAAATTAACCAATTACTAAAAAGTTTTAAAATGGAACTTTGTAAACCGGCTAAAACACCGATGAGCCAGGAGTTTAGCCATAGTGATGTTCAAAGTCCTATTTTTGATAAGAACATTTATCAGTCCTTGATTGGTAGTTTATCTTATCTCAGTAATTAGTCAAGGCCAGATATAACTTACAGTGTTAACCAATTAGCCAGGTTTAATACTGAGATGACTGACAGGCACTGGCAAGCTGCTAAACGTGTGTTAAGATATTTGAAACAAACAATGCATTATGCATTGTATTTGGAGCCTTAAGATGAATTAAGTCTTACTGCATATTCCAATGCAAGTTTTGCTACAGACATAAATACACATAAATCTACATCAGGTACTGTAGTACCCTGTTTCTCCAACAATACGGCCACCCCCAATAGGAAGTTCCAGCATGTTTTATAGGCATGAAATAAAATTAAGCCCCTCCCCCCAAATTAAGGCCTATATTAAAACATGCAAAATGGGGGGAATGGTGGGGGATTTGCCGTTAGGAAGTACTTTTGTTGCACACCCGGATATGGTGCTGCCTGTGTTGACCCCGATACGAAGTGCCCCACCAATGCCGAGGTCAACATCCAAGCCATCGCCGCCTGCCTGAAGATGCAAGGGGGGGGGAATTAAGTCACCCCCGAAAAGATGGCCTAGCCATTTTTTCAGGGCTTTTTCAAGACCCGGCCTTATTATATGAGAAACACGGTATTATTGGGAAAGGTGTTGATTGGATGGAGGTCTATTCAACAGAAACATCTAAGTTTGTCAACAATGGAGGCTGAATTCTCATGTTTATCTTTATTATGTACAGATTTAGTTTATTATAAGCAACTATTAATTGATATGGGAATTGATGTAACATATTCTATTGTTGTTTATGAAGACAATCAATCAGCAATACAGATGGCTTCAAATCTTGCTGTTAAGACAAGATCAAAACACACAGATTTAAGATATTTAAATGTGAGACAATGTGTTCAAAGTAAGATGATTAAGCTGGAATACTGTACGTTAGAAAATAACATTGCAGATCATTTTACAAAAGCCCCAGGCTCTGTAAAGCATAGGGCTTGCTGTGAGGATTATGGACTTAGAATGTAAGATTGTATGTATTGTCCTACCCAAAGGGGAGCATGTTAGGAATGTAAGTCACCTAACAGTTGGGTTGGAAAATATATAAAGCAGGATAGACATTTTAATACTGTCTCTTTAAGGGAATGCTAAAATGGTAATTGGGTGTGGTTCTTCAAACGGCCATAAGATGGAGCCAGAAACCTGGGTTGTTCTGTTGTTCTGGAGAGTGTTGCCGTTCCTATTTACTGTTGCTGATCATAGTTGGATTTTATATAAGTCTGTTACTGAACTGTTTTTGATTCTGGACGTTGATATTTGGATTATCCCTGGACTGAAAACTGACTGCTTTAACCGTGAATGACTTGGACTGCTTATTTGAACTTTGCTTAACCATTTACTGGAAGTAAAAACCTACATTTTTCTGTACAGTGTATCTGTGTGCTGGTTGTATGTTATTCTTTACCACATTCACTACGTCTCCCTGTGTGCGCTCATTCTCCTAACGGGAAATTAGCTCAACAAATCCCATGCAGGGGTAATTGTGTAAGTTGTCTGTGTGCTAAATTTGGTTGAAGTTTGCTGGGTGATGCAATGAATGGCTATTAAATTGCTCTGCCTGAAGGAGATAGAACAGACTGGATGAAATAGATACATTTAGTTTCCTTGGCAAATAAAAAATAATTCCCTTCCATAAAGGAGAAAAAATACAAACTCTGTTAAATATCTCCAATTTCAAAATATTCTATGCTTATCATCAGGTTCTTCCACTTTCTCGTTGCAATGACCCTTGTTTCCCTGGATCTCGGAAGAAAGGAATTAAGGGGGATTAGTTCTGCTGCTATGACTGTGTTCCATGTCCAGAAGGGAAGATTTCAGATAAAAGTGGTAGGCTAGGAATTCTACTATCTTTATTAGTCTTAAGCAAATTTTAGTAAATTAATTGATTGCATGAAATTAATAAGGGGATATTCAATAATTGGAATACAAATAAAGGATAATCCTAGACAGGACCAATTCCAAAAATGCCAGGGAATTTCTAGAAGCCTGGCACTATGATAAATCAGTCATCAAAAGACACATAGACATTAAGAACATCTATAGACTATGCAAAAAACACGTTCATCCAGCCCAAAAAGAGAACAGACTCCAGCAGCTCTCCACCAGTAATCAGCACTCAGGATCAGTATTCCTTAACTCCAAGGTTAAGTTCAGATCAGCAATCAAGTAAACAACCTCCCAATCAAGAAACTGCCAAAGAGCCATCAATAAGGAGCCCAACTAAAGAATCTCTAAGACTTTCTCCTCCCACACAGACAGGCAAGACAGCAGAATATAAACTGAGAGCAAACAGTATTCCTTACTAGCACTGATGATGTTGTTTATTTGTTTGTTTGTTTAATTTATATTGCCACCTAATTGACTCAAGGCATCTTACAGAATATAAAAACTTATTTAAAACAATAAAAACAATAAAGATAATACAATAAAATCCCCCTAACCTAGTGACAGCAGATCACATGAGCCATTTAATGGGCTCCATCCCGCTCTGGGTTCCCCAGGCCTGCTGGCATAACCACGCCTTCCAGAAGAGTATTAGAGTGGGAGCCATTCCAATCTCTTGGAGAATGATGTTCCAAAGAGAGGGAGCCATCACAGAGAAGGACCTTCTTCTGGGTCCCACAAGGTGTATCTCCCTAGGGGATGGGACCCGCAGTATTCCCTAGCTAGGGTAATGAAATGTCTGCAAGGAAACAAACAAGATCAGAGAGTACCAAGCACCCCTCAATAATATGAAATGCCAAGATGAAAAAAAAAATCCTTGATTTTCTTTCCAGATGTGGAAGGTTGTTTTGAATGTTCAGAAGATCATTATCCAAATAAAAAAAAGAATGGATGTATCCTGAAACTGCTGGTCTTTCTAACTTTTGAAGAACCCTTAGGAATTGGTTTAGCCTCAGAAGCTCTTTCTTTCTCCTTGTTGACATCATGGGTACTTGGAATATTTATTAAGCACAGGGATACTCCCATTGTCAAAGCCAACAACCGGTCCATAAGCTACATCCTCCTTGTCTCTCTTCTGCTTTGTTTTCTCTCCTCTTTGTTCTTCCTTGGCCAGCCTGGCAAAGTGACCTGCCTTCTCCGACAATCATTGTTTGGCATCACCTTCTCAGTGGCCATTTCTAGTGTACTGGCCAAAACCCTCACCATGGTTGTTGCCTTCATGGCCACTAAACCAGGATCTCACATGAGGAGATGGGTGGGGAATAGATTGGCTTTTTGTACTGTCTTTTCCTGCTCTCTCTTCCAAGTGTGTCTTTGTATTCTTTGGTTGTTGACATCTCCCCCATTTCCTGAGTTGGACATGAAATCAGAGCTGCAAGAAATGATTTTACAGTGCAATGAAGGCTCAGCTTTCTTCTTTTATTGTTTTTTGGGCTACATGGGTATCATGGCTATTGCCAGCTTTACTGTGGCTTTTTTTGCCCGTAAATTACCTGACAGCTTTAATGAAGCCAAGTTCATCACCTTCAGCATGTTGGCCTTTTGCAGTGTTTGGATCTCCTTCTTTCCAGCCTATCTGAGCGCAAAAGGAAAAGCCATGGTAGCTGTGGAGATCTTCTCCATCTTATCCTCCAGCACTGCATTACTGGGATGCATATTTCTGCTACATCATTGTTTTCCGGCCAGACCTCAACCAAAGACAGCAACTCACAAAGAGAAATTAGCTCAGCACATGATATTACTGGCAAAGAGAAATTGCTGAAAAAAATAAATAGAAGGAATGCTATCTATAAGAAAAAAATATACAAAATTATAAAAACAGTTGTATTTATTTATTTTATGTATTTTTTTAAAGAATGAAATACTTCCAACTATCCCCCTCTTTTTTGGCAAAACATTTTTCTAGGGAAAAAATTGATCTGATCAGGGAGACTCGATGGGTACTTTTAATTTTTCTGATGCAAAGCGAAGGCATTGATAAGAGGCAGTAGAAAAGGATTCCTTCAGTGGTTCCCAAAAGAAGAGTGCTCAACCATGCCATGGCAAATGTTCTGGAAAAATTTTTACAGGTAATTTTATTATGTCCTGATGACCATGTCTTAATCCCATTACCCTGGAGCTGAAGGTGGGGCAGGGAGCTGCAAGAAGCTTATTTGTCTTTAAAAACACGTTTCTACTTTTCTCATCCAGAGAAATATAATATTCTGCCTTTAAATATTTCCTAGAATATTTCATTCTCCTAGGAGAGGAGTAGGTCTTTCTACAATATCCCCCCTTTTTGTCAAAATATGTGGGTCAAACATCCATGTTATTGGAAAAGGATTAAAAATTGATCAAATCAGGGAGCCTTGATTGGTGCTTTTAATGTTTTTGATGCAAATGGGAAAGCATTGATAGAGAAAATTCTTTGGATTCTTTCAATGGCTTGCAAAAGCTTTCAACCATGAAGGTCTAGCAGCCAGGGGAAAAGTTCTTGGAAAGAAATTTATAGTATTCAATTTTCCATGCCAATTATTTTCAGATGTTTGATGCACTTTCTGTGATCTTACAGTCAGGTTTCAAGCAAGCACAAATCCCAAACTTCTTCACATCCATGGTTTTCCTTCAAAGTACAGGCTGCCAATTTCCAAGAGATGGTTACTAAACCTGCCCTAGCTCTTAGTTTCCAGGGTTTGTGAGGCCAGATTGAGGTCAGCCAATATGCAATCCAGGCTATTTAGTATTTTTGAAACTGCACACAATGAGCTCTGGGACACATACTCATGAGACTACCAGTGCAACACATCCTGCTTTACTTGGAAACTGGGTTGTATCATGTAAGTCACAGTCAGGACTTGGGGTTTGGAGATTTTTTTCTGCTATCTCTTCAAGAGAGGAGATTGGATTAGCAGGGAGATATGATTACTTGGGCCTTAGTGTCACAAAGCAAAAAAATGCACAAAAAGGAGCTAGGAGCAGCCAAAAAGCTATGAGCAGCTTTGTGTGGAGGTAGGTGAAAATGATAACCTCTGTTTAATTCTGAATGTGTGCTTGTGTATGCAGCTATTTTTACAATACAAACAATACAAACATGCTGGATAATTTCCCCTCCCATCAGACAGAAGTACAAGGTGTTTAGAACTTGCTGTGGCAACCACTCTCAAATACAATCCTTACATGAGTATATTAAACTGATTAAAATATAAATGAAACAAGAAATTTCCACCTTCCCCCCATAATATTTCCAGCTGTCTTCTGGGGATTGAAAAGAGCCATTTAGTCTTTTACTGGTTTGTGTCAATTTACTCTCCTCCATATCTCTGGGTGGCATTAGGCTTGGCCTGGTGGTATGGGTGGTCAGTCAGGCTTGGGAAGGCCTGCTCTACTTTGGTTGCTGTGATGACTTTCTAATGGAGGGCTGGATCCAAACCCAATTACTGGCTCCAATAGATGAAATGTCTCCACATGTTGCAGGGCTGAAAGAAATAAGAACAAAGTCTCCTCCCCCTTTTGTGGGTAATCCTCCCAGGAAAGGCATTGCTTGCAGGAGAAGAGATGAGGGAAGTGGAATAGATAGCTTGCAGGTAGGGTTTGAGGAAAACAACAGCAACACATCAGTATTGTAGTTACTAAAGAGATAAATCAGTTTCATCAAACTGGAGACACAACAGATGAGAAAGGAAAAAAAACTGGATTCACATGCTTCAGGAAAAGGATGGACAGATGAAATCATTTAAACACACAGTAAATGCAAGGATGAAACTTTTCCTGTAAAGTAACCCTTTAGGAAGGACATTTGCGTCATAATTCCTTGGGCTCAATTTCTTACAAAAGAAAACAACAGAGAAGGAAGGAAACTGAATTTACTGGTCATTCTACTATCTGTCTAAATTGGAGCCAAATCTAATACCATGGAATGAAGGAGCTTAATCCCTATTCTCTTCAGTGCCCCCAACTCTTTTCCAACAATTTAAAGTTCATATCTTTAGGGATCCAGGACATTTAACAGTTACAATTACCTCAAGGACACTCAAAGACTTACACACACAAATACCAGAAAAACAAAACACAAGGGAATGGAGCTCTCCATCCCTGCATTGGTGATTTCTTGCTTTTGTGCTCTGGAAAAGTCAACATTGCCCTGGGAGGGGTGGTTGAAGCAAAAGAGGGGCATTGTGTAAGGTTCCAGGGGAGAATGCACTCCCTGTAGAGCCCTAGGGCTTTTTTGCCCTCTGTGCCATGCCAGGAAGAAGAGGCAGCAAAAATGGCTGGAGTGGAGCCAGTGAACAGTGTTTGGAACTGGGTGGGAAGAATCCTTTATATTTAAAATGCAACCCCAAGAGAAAAGAGTGACTCAGAACTTACTTTAAAGTGGTAGTGTCTCAGCACAGTGAGTAAAATTTCTAGATTTTTAAAATGGAAGGAAAAGGATAAAAAAGAAAATTTGCTAAAAATACAGAAAACTGGACTTTTTATTTGGACAAATGCTGGCTGTGGATAGGCATTGTAAATTGCTGGAACCGCTTTATATAAAAAGTTGATATATTTGCATTTTGGAGAAAATGAGTAAAATCAAATAAGAAATAAGGAAGATAAAGTGAAAACTGATGCAAGGGCACTACCTGCTATCAAAGAAAGGCAAACTATATTCCCAAAACCTTGGTAAAGGCCTGGCTTTGGAAGACTCAAAGAGGAGAATAAGGAAAACTTTACCATTAAAAAGACCCCTGAAAGTTTCAATATAGACTGATTTTATTTTTGAATTATCTAGAACAGATTGACTAACTTGGGGATACAAAGACTCCTGGACATTGGACATTGAATTCTTTGTTTGAGAAGTGACTTTGGCTTGGAGAAAAGGTTGTTGGATTATTGGACAAAAAGAAATAAAGGAAACAAAACAAAGATGAATGGAATTTGGGAAGAAATCACATTGGAAATTTAGGATATGAAGGAGACTTTGACAAGAAGATGTGAGGAGATATTAAATAAAACACAAAGCATGAACATAGACCTGGAAATTAGGACACAAATGACAAAGAGAAACAGGATGTCCAGGAAGAGGAAGAGTTAATAGAAAGAGCAGTTTGAAAAATACAACAGGCAAAACAACAAATAATAAATAAATGATAAGATGGAGATAAAAATAAAAATGATATTGATTGATGATATAAACCAAGGGGATAATATTTTAAGTGAAATTAAACAGGAATTGGAATTGCAGGGAGAGAGACGGGGTAAACATAGATAACTTGAAAATGAGACAAGTAAACTGGGTAGAGAAGGGAGAAATGTCTGAGAGGATGGGACAAAAAGTGGTAGCATTTAGAGGTAAAGATCCATGAGAGGAATACAGGAGACAAGCTAAGAAATGAATAATCCAAGTTTTATTGTGAGTGAGAGATGATGGATAATTTAAAAATGGCTAGAAATTAGAGAAAGGAGGATTAACCTCTATAACTGTCTGGTTTGGTTCTACAATGCAACAGGACAGACACAGACTTCAGAGGATAATTAGGACTGCAGAAAAAACAATTACTACCCACCTGCCTTCAATCGAGGACCTGTATACTGCACGAGTCAAAAAGAGGGCTGTGAAAATATTTACAGACCCCTCACATCCCAGACATAAACTGTTTCAATTCCTTCCCTCAAAATGATGCTGTTTCAATTCCTTCCCTCAAAACACCAGAACAAGACACAAGAAAAGTTTTTTTTTTCCTGAAAGCCATCACTCTGCTAAACAAATAATTCCTTCAACACTGTTCAACTATTTACAAAGTGTGCACTACTATTACTGTTAATCTTCTCATCACTCCTTATCACCCATCCCCTCCCACTTGTGATTGTAGGACTGTAACTTTGTCGCTTGTATCCTTACTGTTAAGCCTGAATTCCCCAACGAGTGTTAAGGAAAACAAACTAAACAGAATGTGTAGCATAGTCAGATAGGCAGACAGGTAAATGTGTGAGATAAGTTTGTATTTTAGTTAACACGCAGTGAAAAACAGATACGCTTGTGCTATCAAAAATATAGTTTATTCCATTAGGAATTATAGCATAGTCAAAATAAACGGTCCATTAGTCATGTATCATTTCAGTCAGTCCAGTCGGGGATACTCAATTTTCAAAGTCCGTGTTGAATAGCCAATGTCAGTTCACTTACAATAAATCAGTCCGTATTATCTCTTCTCTCCGTTGAGAAATCAACACTCCTTTCTCTCCTCCATTCCAGTAAGGAAAAACGCAGTCATCAATCCATCCAGTAATTAGGGATCATTAAGCCAGAGAGAGAGAGCTGCAATTGACTTGCTTCTTTTATGGTGCTTTTACAACCACACCCTAAATTACATTCTTGTAGTTAAAGTTACACACACTTTAACCAACAAACCATGATAACTTATTTATTATTTTTACCCAAACCAGTTAGGGTAAACAATGTTATCCCTAACATTCTCCCCTTTTGGGTAATAATAATAATATAACCATTTACACCTTTAAATCATGATTGTTTCAACTCTCTTTAAATTTTACTACACCTTGAGCTT
The DNA here is from genome assembly GCF_049901735.1 of Notechis scutatus. Taxonomy (NCBI): domain Eukaryota; kingdom Metazoa; phylum Chordata; class Lepidosauria; order Squamata; family Elapidae; genus Notechis; species Notechis scutatus. The sequence goes on from NC_142025.1 coordinate 113,977,253, forward strand.
TTGTAAACTGGTCTGCAATGTTTTCTTCCGTCATGCAGTACTCTAGTTTAATTAGACCATTTTTCACAGATTCTCTAACATTTAAGTATCTTAAATCAGTATGCTTTGATCTAGTCTTTACAGCAATATTAGTAGCTAACTGTATGGCTGCCTGGTTGTCCTCGTACACAATAATGGAATCTTTAACAGTTATACCCATGTCTAATAATAACTGTTTGTACAGAATTAAGTCAGTGCATAGTAATGACAGACATGAAAATTCTGCTTCCATCGTGGACAAGCTGATATGCTGTTGTCTGATTGACCTCCACCCTATTAGGGTCTTACCAAATAATATAGCCATCCCAGATGTTGATTTTCTAGTGTTTATGTCAGTTGCAAAACTTGCATCTGCATAGGCACTAAGAATCAAATCACCTTTGGTTTCTAGATACAATGCATGGTGCATTGTTCCTTTAAGATATCTTAAAATTCTCTTTAATGCTTGCCAATGACATTGATGTGGATCATTATTAAATCGTGCCAGCTGATTAACACTATAAGCAATATCTGGCCTTGATCAATTGCTTATATATGATAAGCTACCAATCAAAGATTGATAGATGGTCTTATCGAATTTGGGACTTTGAGCATCAGTTTGGCAAACTTCCTGACTCATTGGAGTCTTTGTCGGCTTACAAAGTTCCATTTTATACAATTTAATTAATTGGCAAATTTTATCTTCTTGAGATATTTTAAATCCATTTTTGGTTTTGTTAATTGTCAATCCTAGATACTTTTTAATTTCACCTAAATGCTTTAATTTTATCTTTTTGGCTAATAATGAATTAATCTCAGTAGCTTCATTATTGGTCTTAGTAATCAAAGCAATATCATCTGTAAATAATAACAATAATGACACCATTCGATTATTTTCTAGTCTTTACTTTGAATATTCTTTTGCACCCAATGGATTTTTTTTCTGGAGGTAATTTGGTATCTTCATATACTTTCATTTCCTTTAATGAATTTAACTCTTTTTCCATTGCCTTTTGCCAATTCTCCTGATCCTTTACAGGATACATCCTAAGTTCATCTATACTAGTAGGAACTTTATTTATTTGGCAAACTATACTTGCCTGATACCTTTCAGGTGGTCTGGTTACACGTGTTGTGCGTCTAGGTATTACAGGACTTACAGGTGGACTTTCCTTTATTTCCTGTTCTTGATTATCTATCTCTTCTTGATCAATTATTTCCTCTTGTTCTGGTTCTATTTCCTCTTCGTGGACTTCTTCTTTAATTGGACTTTTCTTATAACTAGTCTTTTCTTTCTGCCTCTTGTAGGGTTCTATAATTACATCATTATCTGTATCTTGCTCTAATCTATTCCATCCTATACGTTCTAGGAATTGTGCACTAGCACTGCAGTATACTCTAGATGTACCTGGTTCCCAGAATCTATAAGATCTATGATTTGGTTGATATCCAACAAAAAATAATCTTTTAGCTCTATGCTGTCCTTTGTTTCTGAGTTGTGTAGGGATATGCACCCATGCTGGTGCACCAAATGTGTGAATGTAACTTAAATCAGGTTTCCTACCATGCCACAGTGTGAATGGTAATTCACATGTTGTTGAATTAACAACATTATTTAATATGTGATTACCACACATTATAGCTTCTCCCCACAAATTGTCAGGTAATCCTGAATCAGACAACATAGTCCGTCCCATTGATTGCAGTGTTTGGCCTCGTCTCTATAAAGGCATTATGTTGAGGCCTATATGGTGCAGACTTTTTATGTTGAATACCTGCCATCCTAAGTCTACTCTGGAATTTATTATTTGTAAATTCCGCACCATTATCTGTTATAAGAGTTACTAAATTTTTTTTTAGTTTTCCTCTCTGCAAATTTTAACCAATTAAAGAAATTTAGATATGTTTCAGTTTTTCTCTTCATTAGAAAACAGAAACCCTACCTAGAATAGTGGTCCATTATGCTTAATATGTATCGAGCACCACCTACACTTGGTTTTTTAGGACCTATTATATCGGCAAATACTACCTCTAAAGGCTCTTTGGTAGTAAATCCATCAACTCTATTTGCCGGTATGACTTTGCTTTTGCTTTGATTGCAAGCAGAACATTGCAAATACTTATTACAAGGTTTCAAACTTATTCCTTTAGATAGTTGAACAGTTCTCTTAATCATTTTAAAATTTAAATGACCTAGCCGTTGGTGTAACATGTGAATACATTCATCATGAGGTTTCTTATTATCATAAACCATGTTAGACACCGCTAAACCATTATCATTTAACACATACAATTCACCTCTTAAAGATGCAGTATTTCTCTTACCTTCTTTTTCAATTAAGCAAGTATCTCCCCTAAAGGTAACTACGTATCCTAATCTAACCAACATTCTAACTGAAAGCAAATTAAATTTAAGTTGAGATACATATAACATTTTTACGTTCTCTTTTATACAAGAACAATGTGCAATACCTTCACCTTTTGCTTTCATTTTCCAGCTGTTTGCCAATGAGATATGCTGTGAACTCATGGACATTTTTACAATTTTTTTTGTTATCATTTGTTATACAGTGGGATGCTCCACTGTCAACCACCCATAAATTATTTTTTACAACTCCATTACTATAAATGGCTAACTCAAAATTTTTATTTTTTCTTTGATGACTTCCAGTATTCTGACTTGCATTCTGGCGCTTTGCTTTCTTACAAAATCTTGCCAAATGTCCTCTTCCTCCACAATTAAAACACTTTTTAATTGCGTATGCAGTAGGAGATTCATTATTTTCCTTTTGAGGTTTCCCTCCTTAACTGATCTCTTTCAAGCCTTCTTCTGGCCTCTTCAATCAATCTGCCAGTGATATCAGTTAAAGTTAGGCTTTCTTTAGGCAATATTTCAAGGGAAGTTATGTAGTCATCAAAACTTTTGTCTAATGAAGATAGAATTATGTAGACCTGGTGTAGTTCAGAGAAAATAAGCTCCTTCTCGTGCAGTTCTTGAAAAATGCTTTTCATAGTATTCAAATGACTCAGCATATCACCATTCTTTTGGAGATGCGTCCGGAAAAGCTTCCGTGTTAGATTTATGTGAGCACCAACACTATCTCGGACATAAATCTTCCTCAGTTTTTGCCAACACCCAACAGCTGTTTGCTCTCCGCGTATATGAACAAGTTGCTGATCAGATAGTGTTAGTCCTATGATGCAAAGAGCTTGTTCATTTTTCTGTTTAAAGTCTTCTATCTTTTGACTATCTTCCTCATTTTCAGGATCCCATTCCTCTACGTTTGGTGGGTTTTCAATTATGTTCCACAGATCTTCTCTTCGTAGAAGTAGACTACATTTCATAGACCATGAAACATAGTTTGTTCCATCCAGCTTGGATATAAGGGACAAACTTTGTAGACTGACTTGTGCCATGTTTCAATATATGGATATAAAACTATAATTAATAAAAACACAGCTGTCTGTTTACTGTAACATGTAACAACACAAAATCTCACTTTTTACATAAACCTGTTTTTTATCCTAGTTAAACTGACTTTGCAGTCTCTGGGCCCATAACCAGTGTTAAGCCTGAATTCCCCAACGAATGTTAAGGAAAACAAACTAAACAGAATGTGTAGCGTAGTCAGATAGGCAGACAGGTAAATGTGTGAGATAAGTTTGTATTTTAGTTAACACGCAGTAAAAAACAGATACGCTTGTGCTATCAAAAATGTAGTTTATTCCATTAGGAATTATAGCATAGTCAAAATAAACGGTCCATTAGTCATGTATCATTTCAGTCAGTCCAGTCGGGGATACTCAATTTTCAAAGTCTGTGTTGAATAGCCAATGTCAGTTCACTTACAATAAATCAGTCCGTATTATCTCTTCTCTCCGTTGAGAAATCAACACTCCTTTCTCTCCTCCGTTCCAGTAAGGAAAAACGCAGTCATCAATCCATCCAGTAATTAGGGATCATTAAGCCAGAGAGAGAGAGCTGCAATTGACTTGCTTCTTTTATGGTGCTTTTACAACCACACCCTTAATTACATTCTTGTAGTTAAAGTTACACACACTTTAACCAACAAACCATGATAACTTATTTATTATTTTTACCCAAACCAGTTAGGGTAAACAATGTTATCCCTAACACTTACAATTTATATTGACTGTTTCCTAGTATGATTTGATTGTTGATTGTACCCTATGACTATCATTAAGTGTTGCACGTTATGATTCTTGATTCTTAATGAATGTATCTTTTCTTTATGTATACTGAGAGTATTTACATCAAGACAAATTCCTTGTGTGTCTAATCACACTTGGCCAATAAAAGTATTCTATTCTATTTTGTTAAGGGAATATAATTTTTACATTGTAAGGTGAATTAATAACAAGGGAATTTAGAATTTGAATGAGAGTAATTTTGAACATGTGATATGGAATAATTAAATAACAATACAATTTAACATAAATATGTGTATGATTAACCAATTTATATAAGATTGCTGTAGTATATATGAATATTAACATTTTATTTGAAGGAAGAGGAATGACATCTAGAATTTTCTTGATATAAAAATAACAAAAATAATATATTGATACAAGATAATAATGAAAGATTGTAACTTAATAAAACAACTGTACTATTATTAGAATTATATATCTTGTCAAATGTAAATATGATGAATACTATTTTATTTGTAATAAACAAGTTGCAAAATGTGATTAGACAGGGGATATTTTTAAATATAATAGTGGCATAGTTAAAAATCAGAAAGGGTATAAATAATGGAAGATTATATCCCAATATAAATTGGTGAATTTTTATTAGAATTATGTAAGTCTGTTAAACATCACAAACATGATTAATAATATGTTATTTGTAGTTAAAAGAGGGATATTCAGAATATGGAGACACAAAAATAAGATATTGAAATGATGAATAATGAAAGAATGAAAGGTTACAATTTAACAAAATATATGTATCAATATTAAGATTGTCAATTGTAATAAATATGAAGAATATTGTCATATTTGTTCTAAAAATCTGTTGCCATATTGTTCACACAATGATATGTTTGTAAAAAACAAGAAAAAATAAAAAATATTTTTTGTAAAAAAAAAACATTGAGGAAGCAACCATGACCCTTGAGCTATAGCATTACATGTTTTCCCCTCCAATGTAGGGGTTCAATTTGGCTCTGCTGGGTCCCAGCGAACTGAGTTTCCTAGTTAGACAACTGCCCTGCCAGCAGTTTTTGGAGCAAAAGGGATCTGGGAGGACTCTGGTTCCTTATCAGAGTATGGACATCTCCTGTAGGGAGTCTTCTGCCTAGCAGTTTTCAGACGAAAAAGGGTCCGGGACAGAGATGGTATTCAGCAGGTTCTGACCAGTTCTGGAGAATTGGTAGCAGAAATTTTGAGTAGCTCAGAGACCCGGCAAATACCACTTCTGACTGGAGATTTTACAGTATCCTTTCCCTGCCATGCCCACCAAGCCACGCCCACAGAACCAGTAGTAAAAAAAAGTTGAATCCCACCACTGGTCTTGGAGGACTCCACTAGTCCCTATAGTGAGTATGGATACCTCCTGTTACCGGATTTTTCCTCGCTCAGAGTTTTAGGTCTCAGGAAAGTCCTAAAGAGCTTCTGCTTGCTTCCAGAGGTTAGGGCCCCTTCCTTTCACAGGGCTTTGCTCAGTGACTTCCCAGCTAGTTGCCCCAGTTCAACTATCTCATTCACTTTTCCATTCCATTTCACACTCTCTCTCCCTTTTTCCCTAGCAGAAGGTCCTGTGGTCTCAAAATGCTAAACATAACTTTAAAAAAAATGCAAATAAGCCAGGAAGATGGTTGGCATATAAATTGAAAATGGAGAAAGAAAAGAAATTGATACATAGGCCAGTAGATCAGAAAGGGACTTTATACTACAAAAATGAGGGGAAAAATAATGAGTCAATATTATTATGAAAAGGTGTATGAGCAAGAAAAAGTTTCAGAAGAGAAAATTAAACAATATGTGGAAAAAGCAGAATTACCAAAAGTACCAGAAAAAGTAAAAAGTAAAAACTATGTTAAATGAATAAATATCAATCATGGAATTATCAAAAGTGGTCAAAAGACAAAATAATAATAAAACACCAGAACCAGATTGGTTGCGGGCAGAATTTTACAAAATATTTACAAGATATTTTAGGCCTACCAATGTTGGAAGTCTATAATGAAGTATTGATTGATACAAAAGTACCAAATTTATGGATGGGAGCAAATATTACTTTGATTCCAAAATAAGATTCAGATTTAATGCAGATAAAAAAATATAGGCTCATATCTTTACTGACTATAAAATATATGCTTCAATAATGGCACAAGATTAAAAAGGTTTCTAAATAAATTTATACATTTAGATCAAAATGGCTTCTGGCCTAAGAGACAGATTAAGAACAATATGAGAATGATTTTAAATACAAAGGTAATATACCATAAACAAATGGCAAAGGTGATGGTAAATGGAGATACAACAGAGAATTTTAATATAAAAAAGGCACAAGACAAGGATGTCCACTATCTCCTTTACAATTCATATTGACATTGGAAGTGCTAAATATAAATATTAGACAAGACATAGAAATTAAAAGTATGGAAATAAAAAGGGAACAATATAAATTACAGGCATTTGCAGATGATTTGGCCTTTATCTTGGAAGACCCACAAGAAAATAGACTCAAACAAATTAAGAAAATAGAAGAATATGGTGAAGTTGCAGGACTGGAAATAAATAAAGAAAAAAACCAAAGTAATAGTTAAAAATGTTACAGACATACAGAAAAAAAAAACCCGAAGGAAAATCTGTATATGTTAAATATTTAGGAATCTAGGAAAATAGGTGTAAATTAAATATTTAGGAATCCAACTAACGGCAAGATGTATAACAATTAAAGAAGATTATTATAAACTGGCACAACAAATTAAAATGGATTTGGAGAAGTGCAAAAAGGTAAACTATCATTAAAGGGAAGAGTAGCCACCATAAAAATGAATATCCTACCAAGATTATTATATTTATTCCAAACATTACCAATAAAACTGGAGAAAAAATATTTTGAAGAATTAAATAAAACAATATTAAAATATATTTGGCAAGGGGAAAAAGGCAAGGATAAACTTGAAAATGTTGGAAGATTCTAAAAATAGAGGGGGTTTTGGGCCACCAGATTGGGAATCATATTATCTTACAAAATAATAGGTATAAGTATAAACATGAGTAAGAATACAGAAAATAGGTACGATTAAATGGGGACAATAGGACAGGAACGGGAGGCATGATGGTGCACTTATGCACAACCCTTACAGACATCTTAGGAATGGAGTGAGGTCAATAGTGGATAGTTTGAGGTTAAAGGAGTGGGGGTCTGAGGATGTAACTACAGAGTCAGATAGTGCATTCCAGGCATTGACCACTCGGTTGCTAAAGTCATACTTTCTGCAATCAAGTTTGGAGCGGTTAACATTGAATTTGTATCGCTTATGTGCTCTTGTATTGTTGCAGTTGAAGCTGAAGTAGTCATTGACTGGTAGGACATTGTAGCAGATAATTTTGTGTACTACACTTAAGTCCAACTGTAGGCGGCATAGTTCAAGATTGTCCAAGCCCAAAATTTCAAGTCTGGTGATATAAGGTATTCTGTTGCGAGCAGAGGAGTGTAGTACTCTTCTTGTGAAATACTTCTGGACTCGTTCAATTGTATTAATGTCCGATATACAGTGCGGATTCCAGACAGAAGAGCTGTATTTGAGTATTGGTCTAGCAAAGGTTTTGTATGCCCTAATTAGCAATTCAATATTTCCAGAGGAGAAGCTTCGTAAGATTAGATTTACAACTCTTAATGCCATTTTGGCAAAGCTGTCACAGTGAGCTCTGGTGCTTAAGTCATTAGATATGAGTACTTCTAGGTCCTTGAAAGAGTGAGGGTCATCAATGAGGTCATATCCGCCTAGTTTGTATTTGGTGTACTGATTTTTTTTACCAATGTGTAGGACAGAGCATTTGTTGGTCGAGATTTGGAGTTGCCAATTGTTTGACCATTCAAACACATAATCAAGATCAGTTTGAAGAGCAGTAGCATTGTCAGTGGTGTTGAATAGGTGGTGTTGAATTTTAGAAGTACTCATCTTCTTTCCAAGCAGCCTGTTAGGGATAACATTGTTTACCCTAACTGGTTTGGGTAAAAATAATAAATAAGGTATCATGGTTTGTTAGTTAAAGTGTGTGTAACTTTAACAGCAAGAATGTAATTAAGGGTGTGGTTGTAAAAGCACTATATATGAAGCGAGGCAAATGCAGCTCTCTCTCTCTCTGGCTTACTGATCCCTAATTACTGGATGGATTGATGACTGCGTTCTTGTAGGAGTGTTGATTTTTCTCAACGGAGAGAAGATAAGATTGGACTGATTTATTGTAAGTGTACTGACATTGGCTATTCAACACGGATTTTTGCAAATAGAGTATCCCTGACAAGACTTGACTGAAACTGATATATGACTAATGGACCGTTACATTTGACTATGCTATAATTCTTAAATGGAATAAACTATATTTTTGATAGCACAAGCGTATCTGTATTTTTACTGCGTGTTAACTAGAAAACTTATCTCACACATTTACCTGTCTTCCTATCTGACTTCGCTGCACGTTCTGTTTAGTTTGTTTTCCTTAACACCCGTTGGGGAATCCAGGCTTAACACAGCCTTTGAGCTCAATACTCAAAACCCCTTCAAAACCTTTGTTCCAAGTGCCAAGATCCAGGAAAACTCACCCACAGACTCAATGGGTCTGCTGCCAGCAAAGGTCTGCTTACCTGGGCCAGGTCCATTGGTCAAGTTAGCTTGGAGTCCCATCTGCTGGGTGCCAAATTGTTGGAAGAAATATATAAGGTTTATTGATGTACAGGATCACATGCCTTGGAGATCCTGGGTGAAAAAGGGGAGAGATGCTGGGAGTTCCTGGGTTTTATGCCCTCTCTAAGCTTTGAACTTCCTGGGGCACAGGAAGAGCATCTTGATTGGTTGCTGTCTGTAATAATAGCTCATTTTGTAGGTGGTATGTGTGCTAAGTTTGGTAGAATCCTGTTGGGTGATGCAATCTTCCCAGTGCCTTGTGGTGAGATGGGTAGGCGGGGCAGGGAGCTGCAGAAAGCTACCTTGTCTTTAAAAACATGTTTCTCCTTTTCAGTTCCAGGGAAATATAATATTCTGCCTTTTTAATATTTCCTAGAATATTTCATTCTTCTAGGAGGGGGGCTCTAACTTTCTACAGTGCTATAGTTCTTCTGGTCTGCTTCTTGTACTTGGACAAGTTGGTAAGTTGGAGTTGTAAAAGACAGAGTTCCAGCCTCCAATTTACAATGGTATTTGATGTTTCAGGCACTCTGATTTCAAGATGTTGTGAAAGTGAAGGTGGCTTGTAACGTACAGGGTTAATAGTTGAGTATAATGGCCTATTGCTTTTTGCAGTAAGGACCACATACTTAGACCAACTTTTAAATTTCATAATGTATTGTTTGTACTTGCCATCACTTCCCACATACCTTCAAGAGTCATTAATATTTATTTTAATAAGACATTTATTTTGCCGTGCAGTCTCATTTTACCTTATTTTAATAAATTTAAAATGTTCTCAGTAATCGTCCACAACACTTCACCATGAGGTCAGCTGCATTTCACTGTTTCTATTTGCAGTGGAGTGTCTTGAGTGACTGTAGGGATTTGTAAAATTTTAACTATCATGAACTCTATAAAGTCAGTTATTGCCCCAGAATCCAGTAACATGGCAGTCCCTTATTTCTATTTGTCTGATAGGGTGAAGTTCATATAAATTTTTCAGCAATATATATCAGATGTTTCTGACATCCGAATTGGCTTTGAATCACTTCCAAGAATGAGTCTATGATAATATAAAGGTAGTAGATGTGTTGAAAAGAAGAATAGGCTTGATTAAAGAATCTAGAAAAATGGAGATAACAACAATAACAGCAACATGAGCATTTCTTTTGGAATGGGCAATCATTATAAATCTTAAAAATCATAAATATCATACACAAATACTTTTTTGTCAAAAACAAAAAAATACCTGTTCCTATAACTTTATATGCAATATTTTCTGATAGACAGCATTATTTCTATTTCTTTTTTAGGCAATTTAATAAATAAATAAATATTTATAATATTTACATACAAGCCATGCCCAGCCAGTCACATGACCACCAAGCCACACCCACAAATTAGGCCACACCCACAGAACTGGTTGTTAAGAAATTTGAATCCCACCCCTGCCTCTGTGTGTTTGTGTGTGTGTATGTGAGAGAGAGAAAGAGAGAGAAAGAGAGGGGGGAGAGAGGGAGAGAGAGAGAGAGAGAGAAGTTAGATCAGATCTCTCTCTCTCTCTCTTTCTCCCACCAATGTCAGCAAGACACCGTCAGTCAAAATCATATTAGTGGTCCCTGGGATTTAAAATTATGAGTTTGGTGGTCCCTGAGGTCCAAAAGGCTGACAACCCCTGGTCTATAGATGTGGTTAATGTCTATGTATCTATTGATGACTGGTTTTTCATAGTGCCAGGCTTCTAGAAATTCCCTGGCATTTTTGGAATTGTTTTGGTCTATGATTACCCTTTATTTGTATTCCATATTATTGAATATTTCCTTATTAATTTCATGCAACCAATTAATTTACTAAAGTTTTCTTAAGGCTAATAAAAATGGTAGAATTTGTAGCCTACCATTTTGATTTGAAATCTTCCCTTCTAAGCATGGAACACAGTCATAGCAGCAGAACTGATCCCCCTCAATCCTTTTCTTTAGGGATCCAGGGAAACAAGGGTCATTGCAATGTGAAAGTGGAGGAATCTGGTGATAAGCATAGAAAGTTTTGAAATTGGAGATATTTAAAACAGTTTTGAAAATGCAAATAAGCCGGGAAGGTGGCTTGCCTATAGATTAAGGAAGGAAAAAGAAAAAAAGATGGATTCAGCAGCTACAAGATAAGGATGGAAAGGTACAAAACAATATGGAAAAGAAAAAAAGAAATAGTACTGGAATTTTTTAGGGAACTTTATAGGCAAGAAGAAATCAGGGGGGAGAAAATAAAACATTACTTAGAGGAAGAAAATATTTGAAGGGCAGGGTGAGAAAGTAATTGCACATGGTGAGAATCATTTTTGTGGTTTCAAATGGAAATTCAAATAAAATAGGAAAATATGTATGGCATATACATTATAATTACTTTGCAAAGTCAATTTAAGAAGTGCTCGATCATCAACAACAGATGGAAGAATATTTCATTGTTTCTTTAAAAACCAGAGATCAGATTTCGAAAGAAACTAGGTTCAAGGTGAGATCATAATGGATTAAGGCATGGACAATTCACTAATTTGATACTTGGCTAAAAACTGGATTCCAGGCAATCACATCTTCATCAATGAATAGTTCCTTGATGGAACCTGTAAATCCAGCTTTCCAACTCTTACTCTGTGAAAGGATCTGTTTGGAAAAGTAATCAAGTTGGTGATGTCGAATCCACCTGTTGCTTCCCCTTTCTCATTCAGGAACACTCTCTTCAAAGCTAAATTATTGAAAAAAAATGCCTTGAAGAAATGAATGGAGCTACTTGAAAGGGAATGAAAGAGAGAGGCAACTGAAAACAATATAATAGCAGAGTGAAATCATATTTAAGTTTCATTCACTCATTCTTACCATTCCTATAACTACTTCATTATTAAATATGTATGCTTTGAAATTTGATAATTGATATTGCATGGAAATATATATGTCCAGTCTATTATTAATTTGATATTATTTTAAGGAAAGGTGAACATGAACTGGAGCAGAATGAAAATAGGCTTTTGGAATTATATAACATCCTTCAATTATGATTTGGATTCCCTATTTAAACAACTAATTCAACCTAGCCTACTTTTTCCTCATTGGTATAAAGCTATTTTAGAGTTTGGAATCTGACTAATTTCCTGTAACCAAATTTTAGAATATGAGACTCAAGCATACCTTGATAAGATAGATGAAAGTAAGAGATTATTGCAAACTTAGGTTTGTTTGATACTGTGAGTGCCACATGTAAAAAAGGATCACTTTAATTTTATTCCTGTAAAACTCCTTGCAGCTTTGCTTCTGTTATGAGTCACACTGAACATTCTTGGAGAATTTATTATTTTTGGAGGAAACAATAAAAAGTAAGATAAATTATAACTTTATCTGTAATTGTGCAAGCCAGGGTGATTTACTAAACAACAACTGCCAACATCTAAATCATATGCGATGCAGTATCTCATTGGTGATCAGAATAACAGAATAACAACAGAAATCTTTTTATTTTATTTTAGACAGAACAGTATAAAAGGGTTGGAAGGGACTTTGGAGGTCTTCTAGTCAGACACCTGCTCAAGGAAAAGACCATTTGACATTTCAGTCAAATAGCTACCCTTCTCTTTGTAAAAATCTATAAAAGTTGGAGCATCCACAATGTCTGCAGACAACTTGACCATTAACTAATTGTTAATTGTTCTCACATCAGGACATTCTTCCTTATATCTACTTTGTTTCTCATACTTGTTTCCATTTTCAGAAAACATTAAGACTTTCCAAATTGGGTCCAAAGATAACTTTACATCAAACTGCTCATTTAAAGAAAAAGAAGAAGAGGAAGAGGGGGAGGAGGAAAAGGAGGAGGAGGAGGAGTCCAGTGCAGAGAGAATACCTGCCAAGCCTGCAGCTTTGAAAGCTCAGATTTTTTAACCATATTTTTTTTATATTGTACTGTGATGTGGACAGAGCTTACAAAGCATGAGCTACAACATAAGCAGCATTGTAGATACTGTAGCTTTGGCCAGTCACTTCCATTTCAAACACAGGCCCAGGAAGATCCTCCAACTTCATCTCATTACTGCATTTCCTACTGTGTATTTCTTGTAACTTAGCTTTTGGAAATGAACAATCAAATGACTGTTACCAAACATCCTGTCGAAAGCCATCTCTGGAGTCTGAAAGAGGATTTATGGCCTGAAGAAATTCCTTGAAACCTGCAACTGCTCTGGAATGAACAGTGAAGGAAATAGCCCCCATGGTACATCTGGAGATCCGGTGTGATTTGAATGCCTGATAGTACAAAATCAATCTGTGCAGTCATAATCCATACCTTTCCAAATAATGCAGTTTCCTTGCTTCCAGGATCTACCACAAATGTTATCAATCTTAGCCACATAATTGTCCAGGCTTCTCCATAGACAAGAAATGCATTGGATTTACTATTTAATATATTAATAGAAGTAATTGTGATTTTTTGATAAAATCCTTCTAAGCCTTCCAAGTGGATTTGTTGATCAAGTCTTTCTATAAATGATGGACAGATTCTATTCTGTGAAAGTAAGTTTTGCATTTTCTGTAAGAAATTTTCTCCATTGTTATTATCTACAGAAAATATCCCAATCCATGTCCACTTGAAATGATGAAGCAGTTGGATGATCCCAATGTACTGATGGTCTTCTTTGGGGACCATGAAATAAAGTGAAGAGAGTTTACTGATCTGAATTTCCTCTTGGGCTAATGAGCCATATGTCAGCTAAAAGAAAGTTCAGTGGTATTCTGATGAGTCTTTTGATCAAATTTAATTTTTCTATTTGTTTTCATTTAAAATGTATCCAAGGAACACTTTCCACCAACATTATTTAAAGTATATAGAAACAAATTTGTTGGAAATATTTCAAGCATATGTACTAGATCGGGGTGCCAAACTCAAGGGCCATGTGGCTGCCCTGGAAACAGTGAAGGACTGGCCCATGGTACCTCAGCCTGGCCCTTCTAAGTTCCATTTTCGCTGGCAGCATGCTGAAGCTGGTTATTGCAGCAGAAAACAGAGCTCAGGAGGTCCACCTTTGCCCCTCCCAAGCTCCATTTTTGCTAGCAGAGTGCTGCAGGAGGCTGTCACAGCACAAAACAGAGCTTAGGAAGGCCTCCTGTGCTTCTCCCAAGCTCCATTTTCGTGGGCAGAATGCTAGCAAACCGATCTACTAGCAAAAGTGGCATTTGAGAACAAGGCAAGGAGACATCAAGAAAACTTTAGCATTTGAGCATCCATGAATGGAAAAGAAAAGAGAAAGGGAAAGAGAAAAGACAAAGGAAAAGAAGGGAACATGGGAAGAGAGCCAGGAAGGAAAAAGAAGGAAAGAAGGGAAGGAAGAAGAAAGAAAGGAGAGGGAAGAGAGAAGGAAAAAGAAGAAAAGGGAAAAAAAGAAGGAAAGAGGAGGGAGGGAGGGAGGAAGGAAATTATAATGAGAGGGAGGGAGGGACTGAGGGAAATCCTGCCTTAGCACCACCATCCCTCTGTCTCCTCCTCCTCCTCCTCCTCACTTCTCCTAGTTGTCTCTCATCCTATCACTCAGGATGCTTTGATTACAAAGCTGGATCTCCCTGTGTGGAGAGGGAATGGGCCTCCCTCTGACCCACACACTTTGCCCTCCCACACACACCATGAGCAACCTGATTGAGGAGAGCGAGCAGCATCCCCAAGAAGGAGGTAAGCACAGCCGGGCACTTGGGCTTGGGCTGGGCTGTGGGGTACCAGTGCCCTGGGAGCTCAAAGGCTGGGCTGGAGGCTTGCTGTCTGCTGCCCAGGGCTCTGGACAGTCTGTGCCACCATCCAGGGTGATGCTGTTCAGACTGCAGGGGGCTCCAGCTGTATTTATGCAGCTGATAAGCTTTGTGTTGTATCAACATTTATATAGAGGAGTTTTGGTTTATTTGGTTGACATTTTAATTTATTCAAAGTCTGAACAAGAACATATCCAATTAGTCAGACAGTTGCTCAAAAAACTGTTAGACACTCAACTTTATGTGAAGCTCTCAAAATGCGAGTTTCATACCAAATGACTGGATTACCTCGGTTACTGTATTTCTGAACGAGGTTGAAATGGACCCAAAGAAGGTAGAAACCGTGTTAAAGTGGCAAGCCCCAACCACCCGAAAACAGCTGCAGAGTTTCTTGGGGTTTGCAAATTTTTATCAGCAGTTCATTCCCTGTTTTGCCAATGTTGCTCTACCTCTGACAGATTTATTAAAGACAAAACCTTTCGGAATTGCAGATACAAAGACAAATACTAAGTTGCCATAGACAAAAGTATGTCAACAGGCATTCGACAACTTAAAAGAGTTATTTGCAAAGGAACCAGTATTAAAACTTCCAGATATTGAGTTACTTTTTGTAATCCAGGCTGATGCCAGCAACGTAGCAGTAGGAGTGGTGCTACTGCAAAGGGGTACAGATGCGGTTTTACACCCATGTGTATACACTTCTCGTAAGTTCAGCCCAACTGAACGTAATTGGGCAATATGGGAGAAGGAAGCTTTCATGGTTCATTGGTCATATTGACCTGGAGACATTTGTTGCAGCGCAGTCCAAAACTGTTCGAGGTGTAGACTAACCATAAAAATTTGGAAGCCCTCAAAAATCCACGTTGTTTATTGCCGAAACAGGTTCGTTGGGCTTTATTTTTTAAAAGGTTTAGATTCACATTGAAATATGTCACAGCAGGGAAAAACTTTATGGCGGATGCTTTATCCCAACTTCCACAGTATCGTAGCCAACGTGAAGACACAATCCAACCGCTTATACCGATAATTGATCACGTGGCAGGAACTAAAACCATTATACTAGTGCCAGATCTGCCTGTATTATTAGCAGAAGATGATTGGTTGGTACATAACATAAATCAAATTGAAATGAAAGATGGTATAGCCTGGCATGGGAACAAAATTTATGTACCAAATGTATTGAGATCAGTGGTACTGAAAAGATGTCAGTATGTTAAGCAGGCAGGACACTATGGATTCCTGAAATTCTTACATTTAACAAAATGACAGTTTTGGTGGCCAGGCATGAGGTTGGATATCAAAGCATAGTAAAGTCCTGTCCAACTTGCATGATGAATAAAACTAAAATAGGGAAACTGATGGGTCTATTGCAGTCTGTATCAAAACCAACAAAACCATGGCAGAAATCGGAATGGATTTCATAGTGGATTTACCAGAAAATAACGGGTACACAGTTATATAGACTGTTATTGATTTATTTTTGAAACAGGCACATTTTATACCATTTAAAGGAATACTATCAGCCAAAAAACTAGCACAATTATTCATACAACAAATATATCGATTACATGGAGTACCCAAACGGATTATATCTGATAGAGGAGTGCAGTTTACATCCAAATTTTGGCGTGAATTCCTCAATGCAGTTGGATCAACACAAGGGTTAAGTACAGCCTACCATCCGGCTACCAATGGTGCAGCCGAACGAGAGAATGCGGCCTTTGAACAATATCTCTGATGTTATGTTGATTATCAACAAAGTAATTGGACAACTTTACTGCCATATGCTGAAGACCCCCCCCGCCGACCCCCCACAAACAACCCCCCAACAGAGGCCCCCCACCCCAAACCCCACCACACACCCCCCCCCCCCCTCCTGCATACAACAACATGGTTGATAGTAGTACCGGTTATTCTCCTTTTCAAATAGTTAATGGGATGGAATTTACACCCATACTAGAATGGCCGCAAGCTGCACAAACACAAGAAACTCCCAATACGTGGGCAACCAATATAGCAAAACAATGGGATTCAGTGCAAATCACATTAAAAACAGCCCAGGAAGCATATGCAATCCAAAGCAACAAGAAACAAGCCAACTAAAAGCCATACAGTATTGGAGATTGGGTTTATTTATCCACAAAATACATACACCTGAAGAAATTAGGACCAAAATTTATTGGACCATTTCAAATATCACAAATCATAAATCCGGTAACAGTGAAGCTTCAACTGCTGTCCCGTTTTAAATGAATTCACCCTATATTCCACGTTGCTCTATTAAAACTGGCTAAGAGGACCAGACAAGAACCGAGAGTGATTCTGCCAGGACCAGTACGTGATGATCATTATGAAATTGACAAGATACTTGATTCACATCGACGATGGGGTGTCCTGCAATATCTAGTTAGCTGGAAGGGGTATCTACTATCAGATGCAGCATGGACACCGTGTACAGATGTGTCCGCTCCCCGGTTGTGGTGGCGGTTCCATAGGAAATACCCCACAAAAGAGAGCAGGGAGGGGGAAATTGTATATACAAGATAATTATTGCCTATTTTTTGTTTCAGAGAGTCACATGGTAGAGGGGGCCACATGTCAGGCTTCAACAACACTGCTGACGAATGAAGGCCGACATATCGTTGTGGTTGAGGGAGAGCTATCTCCCTTGAAGGTCCCGAATCGATGTCAATGACAGCCAACGAAGCCAGGCATAACCGCCCCTCCCCACTTCAATGAGACCAGCTGGGAAAATACCTTATCAGTTGTTCGGCATTTTGCAAAGCTCTAAGCAAAACACCTCTCACTCTTACCAGCTGGGAAATAGTTATAGTTAGAAGCAATCTCCTTTTGTTTTTTTCCACCCTTATTACATTCTTGCCAAAACGCCTACACTTCCTGTCTCCGGAGTTTCTGCAGCTTGGCTTTCTTAAAGGGGAAGGTGTTTTAAGCTTTTTATACTGCTGTTGGGAGGAAATATTTCCCTGGACAATCAGCACTTTGAAGAAATAATTGAATAACTGGAAAGGAGCTTTTAATGACAAGGAACCAAGATGAATAATATTCAGCAAGGCTTCTTGGCTAGCTAGAAAGATTTACATTTAAACGTGAGTTTACATACCCTTTCTGAGTTTTGGTGTAAAACTGGTTTTTGGTGAAGTTTAAATCTGTGCTTGGTGAGCTTTAATCCTGTATTTATTGATAGGATAATTTTCCCTATTCAGCTTGAACAAGCAACAGCTACTATTGTGATTTAATTATTTGTACTGTGTTTTAATTTTTTCCTGCTTCATGATTTGTTTTTCTATCTGGGGAGGGGGTCTTCCTTCACTGCTTTATAGTACTATCTGGCACTGTCCTTTTGGGGTATACTTCCAAGAGGCAGGTTGCAAGCTTGGCACTATTTATTTTTACTGCCTTTCAGGGGGACATATGAACTTTCCTTAAATCTGGATGATTTCCTAAGGATATCTTGTGGGGTGAGTGAGACCAGCAGGTATCTTTAAATGGAGCAAATGGATGTAAGGGTTGCTTTTCCTGGGTGAGCTTTTTCTGGAGAGCTTAGATGACCTCTCTGCTAAATGGTTTCACTTTACGACCAAGAGTTGGCTGCTAATAGTTATGATTGCATTTTAACTATTTTCATTCTTCAAAGTGCTCTGGCACCCTGCCTGATTTGTAACTCTGGCTTGCAGGTATTTTTAATCTGATGATTGGTATTTAGGAAAGCTTTTTGCAAGTAAAGAAGCTTTTGATATTTTTGTACAGGTAATCCTTTACTTACAACAGTTCATTTAGTGACCATTCAAAGTTACAATGGCAATGAAAAAAGTGACATGACCATTTTTTACACTTATGACTGTTGCAGCATCCCCACTGTCATGAGAGGCCAGGTGAGGAGAAGTGTCCCTTGACATGAGTGATGTCGAGTTGGCCATGCCCACCCAGTCATATTACCACCAAGTTACACCCACCAACTAAGCCACGCCCACAGAACCAGTTGTTAAAAAACTGAATCCCACCCCTGATATTATATTAAGGAAAGGTAGGAATGAACTGAAGCACAATGAAAATAGGCTTTTGGGCTTATGTAAAGTCCTCCAATTCTGTTTTATGTCCACTACTTAAACAACTAATTCAAGATAGAGCATATTTAATCTTTCCTCATCGGTACAAAGCCATTTGAGAATCGGATTAATTTCTTTCAGCCAGATTTCAGAATCTGAGATTTAACCATTCTTTGATAGATAAATGAGAAGCAGAGACTATTGCAAACATAGAGTGTTTTCAAACTATGCATGGCACATCTAAGAAGGACCACCTTTTCATTCCTCTAAATCTCTGATAGAGACAGAAAGCTCAGCTTATCACTCATGAAAAGTTCAGGAGTCACACAAAAGATCTTAGAGAATTGATCATTTTTGGAAGAGATAGTAAAAAGTAATGTAAATTATCATTTTAACTAACTCTTATTGTGCAATCTAGGGTGATTTATTAAATAACTCCTACCAGCACCTAAACCATGGTTTTTATAGCGGCTTCTGCATTATCAGAATGGCAGAATACCTGAATGACAAAATAACAACACAAACCAGTTTTTTGTGTTTCAGTTTTATACAACACAGCCTGACAAAGTTGGAAGGGACATGGGAGGTCTTCTAGTTAGTACACCACCCTACTCAAGGAGAAGACACTCATTAGACAAATGACTTGCCAACCACTTCATAAAAATCTCCAGTTATGCAGCACCCCGGGTTTCTGAAGACACATTTTTGCATTAATTCATTGTTCTGTGAAGAAATTCTTTCTTATTTCTATGTTTTTCTTATACATAAATTGATTCTACATGCAGAAAATATTAAGACTTTCCAGAATGGGTTCAAAACATAATTCTACATCAAACTGCTGATTGAACTAAAAGAAGATTCCAATTCAAAAAGAATACCTGCCAATGTTGCACATTTGGAAGATCAGGTATTTTACCAATCAGAGTTTTCTTCCTATTGAATCCTGACATGTGTAGAGCCTGCAAAGCATGAGCCACAGCATAAACAGCATTGTAGACACCGTAGCTTTGGCCAGTCATTTCCATTTCAAACACAGGCCCAGGAAGAAGCTCCAACTTCATCTTCCCAGTGCACTGCCTATTGTCCATTCTGTGTAATTCTGGTTTTGGAAATGAACAGTAAAATGCTGGTTCCCAAACATTCTGCCAAAAACCATCCCTGTAGTCTGAAAGAGGATTTATGGTCTGAAGAAATTCCTTGAAACCTGCAACTGCTGTTGAATGAACACTGAAGGAAATAGCCCATTGTACATCTGAAGATCCCATTTGATTTGAATGCCTGATGATACAAAATCAATCTGTGCAGTCATGATCCACACCTTTCTTAATAATGCAGTTTTGTTGCTTTCAGGATCTACCATAAATGTTGCAAATATTAGCCATATAATTGTCCAGGCTTCTCCATAGACAAGAAATACATTGGTTTCACTATTCATCACGTGAATGGAAGTCATTGAGAATCTTTGATAAATTCTGAGAATCTATCAATACGCTGCTGTTCAGCAAGCCTTTCTATAAATGCCAAGCACATTAAATTCTGTAGAAGTAAGGGCTTCATTTTGTGTAAGAAATTTTCTCCATTGTTGTTATCAACAGAAAATATCCCAATCCACATCCACCTGAAATGATGAAACAGTTGGATAATCCCAATGTATTGATGGTGCTCTTTGGGAACCATGAAATAAAGTGAAGAGAGATTACTGGTCTCAAATTCCTCTTGGGCTAATGAGCCGTATGTCAGCTAAAATAAAATACAATAGTATTCTATTAAGTCTAGGATTAAATTTAATTTTTCTATCTTGTTTTCATATAAAATATATCCTAGGAACATTTTTCATCTAGAATTCTTTTTAAAAAAAGTGACAAACTTCTTGGACTGGAAGACTTCCAAGGTCCCTTCCAACTCTGTTATTCTGAGAATGTTCTCATTGCGTAAAAATATTTTAAACACATTTACTAGATCAATTGTTTTAATAGAACCCATTCAAATCTTCCCTCAGGTATGGATACGCACTTCCTGTAACTGGCATTATAGTTTCAGAAAAAAATGCCAAGCATTAGACCTTAAGCCATGCAGAACATTTCGACAGAAAACTAAGCCTAATCTTTGATCCCCATTAATTATTGTGTAACAACCATTAAGAATTTTCTTCTCAACCCCTTAAGAACTTACTTGTGGAATCTTGAAGAATCCTATAATTTCAGCTATATGAGATGATGTGACAAAATCCAGTCCCCCAATGATAACCATGAGAGTCTTCTGACAATCACATTTGTAGTTTGGGACAAATTCTTGGGATTTAAAAAGTAGGTCCAGAGTGGTGAGATAGGTCATCCTTGAATTGTAGTAACTGTCATAGATGTGATACCCAAGAGTGATGCTGAGTAAGTTCTGGGGGTGCTCATTGATCTCCTTCACAGCAAAGGCCAAGGCAAGGATGTGCTGATAGAATTTGATTATTACACTGCAAACGATTTAAATATCCCAGTTGAAAAAGGAAGTTGGCAAATTCTCATGAGGTGGCATCATTTCTATATGAAATAACAAACATTTCTCTCTCTGAGGAAGGTAAGAAAGTAATAGGTTTTCTAAAATACTGAATAATCTGTCCACTGTTCAAATTAGCTTTTCTCCAGTTTTTACATGATTTGCAACCAATATCTGCTCCAAGAAATAAAAATAGTGCTTTTTTCATGGAACTCCATTTAATTTCTAAATTTCTCCCAAAAAATGGAATATAAACAATTCCAGTATCAGTCATTTATTGTATGTATGTTTTGTTCAGAGTGACAATACAGATTTTGTTAAAAAAAATATTACCGAAAGCTTACTAAATGTTCTTCCAAAAGATGTTTTGTACCAATGTTTCATACATTATATGACAAGCACTTCACCATAAAGTAAAGAAAAAAGGTTTATTCTCCTGTAATTAAAAACATTCAAAAGATAGACTTCAGTTAGATATAAAGCCTACATATATACTGAGAACCTTTTACTGTCATGGGGTGTTTTTGAGAAACTGATTAAGATTAGAAAAAGTAAAAAAGGAATCCTTACTTTGATTCATCATAAGATGTTATATAAGGATGTTCATTAAAATTAATTTCATAAAGGTTGTAGAAGATGTGGGACACCATTCCACCAATGATGAGATCCCCAGGCTGGTTCCACTCATGTGGAACAAGGAAAGCATCACTTGCTGGGCAGCTCAGAGTCAATATTTTCTTCATCAAGCACATCAGGAGGAACAACATTTTCACTCTAGAAAATGTCTCCTCTTTCATCCTATCCTACAATAAAGGTTGTATTATTCCAATAGTGATTAATTCAAGGTTTATATCTGAGAATGCATCTAATCAGAAAATCCACCATTGGGTATTTAGAGATCCATGAGAGTGCAAATTCATCTCTTGAATAGAATGAACAGATATTTTTGCAGAGGAAAATAGAGGCAGGAAACTCATTGCAATGACTCTGACCAACGGCCATTATTATCCTTCTGTCAGTCCCTTGGCGTTCAAGATACATTGATTGTTGTTGACTTGAAATAGCCTTCTGTTCAATCTTGGAGGTTTTTGCCTAGTGAAGAAAATATGGCGATGCCTACAGGAGATAATTACTTTGTTTTTCATAAGAGAATAAATGGACGATGTTTAAATGTGCACTTGCTAATAAAATGTACAGAGGGAAATTTGCAATACAAGCTGCTTTATTTTTGAAATGTATCTAATTTTTACAATGAATAATAAATGCAGTTCACCTTCCTTTGCATAGCACTAAGATGAACAGATATTTTAACATGACCTCATTTAAAAAAATTTAAGTACTTGTGCTTTTGGTTTTTTTTGTCTCCGGGTATAAAATTTCTCCATATTAAACTTCATTTTGTTGGATAGGGCCAATTGTTCAAGTCTGCCAATGCACAGATATTTTGACATTCTCCCATTTTAAGAAATTTTGTATGATTTCCTTCGAGATCCTCCTAGAGTGGGATAAAAGAACAAATTTTCTCCAATATTGTTATGAACAGCAAAAGTCCCAATCTACGTCCAGCTGAAATGATGAAGCAGTTGGAAAATCCCAAGGCCCTGTGGTCCACATTTGGGACCTTGAAATAAACTAAAGAGAGTTTACTGTCTGAAATTCCTCTTGGACTAATGTGCCATATGTCATCTGCAAGAGAGTAGAGCAATATTCTCTTGAGTTGTTATTTTATTTATTTATTTATTTGATTTGATTTGATTCATCAATTGCTTACAAGATAATAGGTAAGTATAAACATAGTTATGAATACATGGATACATATAAGAAAAATAAAAGAAACAATAAGACAGGGACAGTAGGCACATTGGTACACTTATGCATGCTCCCTATAGACCTCTTATCCAAGGAAGAATTTATTTTCCTGAAATTCTTCTAAATATTAATAAAGAAAGTAATTTCTTAGAATTATTTCAAACATGTCTTTTTTTTTCATAGCAGCGAACAGTTCAAATCTTCCCTCCAGTGTGGAATATCAATGTATACTTACTTCCTATATTTCACATTGTTGTTTCAAAATTATGCTTGCTAATAGAGCTTAAACCAGGCAGAACATCTTCAAATTGTATATATCAAGTTGCAGGAAATTCATTTAAAAATATACTTTGAAATTCTTGCTGTTTTTCTTTTCTCTGATAGTCATGCCAAAATGTGAGTACACAATTTTAGAAATTTTTTAGAGATCTTGGAGGTCTTCTAGTCCAACCTCCTGCTCAGGCAGGAAGCCCTATACCATTTCAGACAAAGAGTGGTCCAGTCTCTTTTTGAAAACTTCCAGTGTTAGAGAATTCACAACTTCTGGAATCAAATTAATCATTCTCACTGTCAGGAATTTTCTCCTTAGTTCTAGCTTGGATTTCTCATTGATTAGTTTCCTTCCATTGCTTTGTATTATGTTTTCAGTTGCTTTGGAGAATAGGTTGATCCCCTCTTCTTTATAGTATCCCCTTAGATATTGGAACATTGCTATAATGTCACTCCAGCTCTTCTTTTCATTCAACTAGACATACCCAATTCCAGCAACTATTTTTCATGCTTTCCTCTTTAGTCATTATGGCAAAACTAATACATTTCCCCTCTCAAAGATGGGTTACTGCTATTCTGTCCTCTGCTTCAGCAGCCCTACTCAACTGAGGATAAATTCTCTGGTGGAGCTCTTTGGTGCTCATCCCTTGGTTGTCCCTAAAAACTGGTTGAGGGTTTTCTGTGCTTTGATCCAGGTAAATCAGCACTGGGGCATCTCCTAACTGACATGGGGTACTACAACTAAGTGGGCATTTTAGCTCCACTCCCCAGGACTGGGTCGAAAGCACAGTTGTGGTCTCTATGTGGGGGAAGGACTTCTTCTTCCTCCCCAAAAACATCTGGAAAATCTGGGCATTTAACTGGTAACTTGGTTCTTCCCCTTTGGGGTGTTCTGCCACTGACTGCAATGGATCTTCTGGTCTGCTGCTTGTACTTAGATAAGTATGTAAGTTGGAGTCACAAAAGACAGAGTTCCAGCCTCCAATAGAAGAACCAGTGTTGGAAGATTCCCCTCTCTTCTAGGAAAACAGCCCCCACCCTTTGTCAAGTATATCAGCCTGTCTTGCTCTCTTCCTTCACTTTGAAGCATGTGATCATCCTCCCTTTTCACTCTGGAGCTCCAGGCCATGTGATCCTGTCCACCATAGCCTCCGTGTTTCCAGTGTCTTTTTCCCACTAGGAACTGAACCCAGAAGGATATTTCTTCCAACAATTTGGTAAGCGGCAGATGCCTACCCTAGCTGGGATAAGGAAAAAAAGCAAAAAGTTAAATGTGTATGTAGAGAATGGGCTTTGCTAAGGGATACAGGAAGACCAATTTGGCTAAATAAAGGTACTTAAAATGGGCAATATATATAAAACAGGATCACATGGAATTTTTTTTTAAAATTCTTTCCTTCTGCGTCTCATTATCTGTCTTCTATGCAACCATGTGGTTTGTTCCTTAAGATTTGTGCCTTCCCCAATTTTACAGATTTATTGTGGGAATGAACAGTGTTTGTGTGTAAACCTCAGAGTTTTGTTTTCCTCTTGGTATCCTTGTTTGTTTGTGTGTGCGCATGTGTGTGTGTGTCCAAGTATTTGTGTGTCTAAGTCTTTGAGTGTCCTCAAGGTAACTGTTGCAACTGTTAAGCATCTCTGATCCTTTCAAATATTAATTTTAAATTGTTAAGAGTTGGAGACACTGAGGGGAAAAGAAAATGTCTTCACCCGGTCTGGTCAGGCCAACTAGACTGGATGAGGAACACAGTTCAATTTTCTTTCCTCTGTGCTTTTTAAGAAAAACCCAAGGTTATTAACGAATGTTTTAAGTTCATTTACAAGAAAAGTTTTATCCTTGCATTGACTGTGTGTTTAAATAACTTTACCTGATCTTTTTTTCTGAAGCACATGAAGCCAGATTTCCCCCCCTTTCTCATCTGTTGTGTTCCCATTTTGTTGAAATTGATTTATCTGTTTAGATGTATTATTTTTCTTCCTACTCAAACCCTGTCTGCAAGCTATCTAACCCCCAAAAAAAAGAACTTTACTCCTTTTACAAAGCCTTTTCTGGTAGAGTTACAGAGAAGGGGGAGGGGACCCTTGTTCTTTGTATTTCAGCCCTGCAACATGTGCCAGCAGATGCTGCCCCCTTAAATGAGACATTCCATCCATTAGAGCCAGGAATTGGCTTTGGATCCAGCATCCACTGAAAGTTGTTTCAGCAAACCAGAGTGGAGCAGCCCTCCCGAAGCCTGACTGACCACCCATACCACCAGGCCAAGTCTATGCCCGCTAGAGACATGAAGGAAAGGACCCTGAGATGGACCAGTAAAAGAGTAAAAGACTCTTTTCAATCTCCAGAAGACAGTTAAAAAGATTATGGGGGGAGGGTGTGTTATGTTCGGAAGGTCGGGTTCATTAAGACGAGAGACTTCGGCTCAGTAACAACAACTCTTTATTTATTGGCTAGATAACATTCTAAAGAACAGCGGTGGCTCTTTTATAGAGCCGGCCATGGCTAGGCGGCCAATGACACCGCTTCAAGTCTACTGCGCTTGGTTTAAGCCAATTGCGGCAGACTCCTAGCGAGCCAATCAGAACTGTCCAAGCTGTCCAATCAGGTAGCGGTTTAAACGAACCAATGGGAATGTGGGGTTTCAAGTCTGTGGATATGTAACACCCCTCCCCTCCTGGTATCGTCCAAGGGGCGGGGTGATGTAGTCACATAGGTAGGCGGGTCTCCATACCAGCCTACTTGACTTGCATGCTTCATTTAGTCTCTGGTCGCCAGCCGGTTCAGACGGGCTCCACGTCACTCTCAACTCTGCTGCTGGAACCACCTGGAAGGGTGAGCCGGGCCTATAGCTTCGACTCCCACCTGGTTCGCCTGGGTTGGTCGAGTCGTTTGCTCCGCTGCTCCCGCCTGGATTTTCTGGGCTGGTCGAGCCTGTCCGGCCGTTCCTTCCAGGTGAAGCACCCGTCTGCAATGGTTCCAAGTTTTCAGGTGAGTATGGTTGGTTTATTTTTTGGTTTTTGTCTGGGGGTGTTCTGCCTGCGTAGAGTTTTTCATTTTCGGTGTTTGGGGTTCCCCCCCTCCGGTTTCTTTATTAAGGTCTGGACTGGCTAGCCTTGACCATAGTTGGTCAATGTGGCAATTCCAGCTTCACCCATCCGTTGTTTCTAGGTGGTAGGACCAGGGGCCGGTGATTTGGGTGATGCGTGCGGGTACCCAGATAGGGTCCCCGGTGAAGCTTTTTGCGAAGATGGTGTCACCGATGTTGAATGCGCGATGTCGGCTAGTGGAGCCTGGGGGTTTCTCTGGATTATAGGTGGGATGCAAATGGTCTAGTGGGGAGCGGAGCTTTCTTCCCATGTGCAGTTCTGCTGGGCACTTGTTGGTGGTTTAGTTAGGCATGATATGTTATATCAGCAGCATTTTATTGATTTTTTCCTGGATGTTGCCCTCCTCAATTTTTTGTATGTTTTTTTTTTTTGTAAACTGAACCATTCGTTCTGCTCACCCATTCGCCGCCGGGTGAGCGGGCGATGTCAATGCATGTCTGATGCCTCGGGCCGCTAGGTATTGTTCGAATGCCAATGCAGTGAACTGTGGCCCATTGTCGGACACTATTACATCAGGCTACCCGTGTGTGGCAAAAAGTTTGTTGAGTTTAGCTATGACGGCCTCAGTGGTTGTCTTTTTCATGGTGCAAACTTCCAGCCAATTGGAATAGGCATCAACGGTGATCAGAAATGTGTGTCCATGAGTGGGGCCAGCGAAATCAAGGTGGATTCGTGACCAGGGGCCTCTGGGTGTTTCCCATTCCAGGGGTGGTGCTGTGTGTGTGGGGGGGTGGATCGCGTTTGCTGGCAACTGTTGCATGCGGCGACCCAGTTCTCGATCTGTCTATCCATCCCCGGCCACCACGCGTAACTCCTTGCCAAGGCTTTCATCCGGACGATGCCCGGGTGCCCTTCATGCAGCATGTCCAATACTTTGGTTTGTAATGTTTTCAGTCTCCCCAAAGTATGCACCCTTTTTGCACAAAGAGTTCGGTTTGCCAGTTCCTGAAGGCTTTAAAGTGTTCGTTTTTGTCATTTTCCGGCCAACCTCGTTCTACCCAGCTCAAGACTCATGCCAGCCGCTTATCTTTTCTTGTCTCACGGGCAATGTCTGGCGCGGTGAGGAGTGGGCTGGGCAGGGTTTCTATTTGGAGGACTTGGGAAGTGGGTGCTGGGTCATCTTGCATGTCTGGGAGGGGTGAGCGGCTTAAGGCATTGGCGTGCAGAATGTCCTTGCCGGGGCGGTGTGTGAGCTGGTAGTTATAGGCGGCCAAGAACTCAGACCACCTCGTCATGCGAGGTGATAGAATGTTGGGGGTGGCCTTGTTGCCCGCCAATATGCCTAGCAAGGGTTTATGATCAGTAATGATTGAAAAGGTCCTACCGTAGATGTATTCGTGGAACCTTTTCACTCCGGAGATGATCACTAGGGCTTCCTTGTCCAGCTGGCTGTAGTTTCTTTCTGGCTAGGACAGGGTTCGTGAAAAGAAGGCAATGGGTGCCTCTTTTCCATCTGGTAAGGTATGACTGAGGATTGCCCCTACTCCAAAAGGAGATGCATCACATGTAAATGTTAATGGTAGAATTTCACTACACTGGATGAGGACGGCGTCGGAAATTAAGAGGTTTTTTATTTGTTGAAAGGTGTTTTCCTCCCGTTTTCACCAAGTCCAGGAAGCGGTTTTGTCCAGGAGTCTATGCAAGGGTTCTGCCACGGTCGCCTTTTGGGGTAGGAAAACATTATAAAAATTAATGAGTCCTAGGAACGCTTGAAGCTCCGCTTTGTTTTTCGGTCTTGGGGCTTCCTTGATGGCTTTAAGTTTTTTCTCGGTGGGGTGAATTCCGTGTTTGTCTAGGAGGTACCCGAAAAACTCGACTTTCTCGGTGCATAGCTGACATTTTTCTTGTTTAACTTTCAACCCCGAGTCAAATTTTTGGAGTACAGCCCTTAGGCGTTTTTTTAGTTGTTTTTTATTAGCCGCTGCTATTAACACGTCATCTAAGTATGGCACTACTCCCTTAATTCCTTGCAATAGCCTTTCCATGAGGCTTTGAAAAACCCCGGGTGCCACGCTGACGCCGAATTGGAGGCGGTTGCATTTAAATGCCCCCTGGTGCGTTACAATCGTTTGTGCCTCGGCAGTTTCTGCATCGACCGGCAGCTGTTGATAGGCTTGTGCCAGGTCGAGCTTTGCAAAGACCCGGCCTCCCCCTAGTGAGTGCAGGAGGTGCTGGACTACTGGTACGGGGTAGGCACTTTGCTGCAGGGCATGGTTGAGGGTGGCCTTATAGTCACCACAAATTCTTATGGAGCCATCCGGTTTGATGGGGGTGACTATAGGCGTTTCCCAATGGGCATGGTCAATAGGCTCCAATACCCCTTGGGCAATGAGCTTATTTAGTTGCTCGTCTATTTTAGGCTTGAGTGCAAATGGCACTCGCTGTGGTTTGAGGCGGATGGGGGCGACATCTGGGTTAAGATTGAAGGAGATTGGGGACCCCTTGTACTTGCCTAAGGCGTTGTCGAAGACCTCTTGGAAGTCCCGTGCAAGTGCCGCTTCCCAATCTTCTTCGTTGGTGTGGTGGGTGCCAGCCACTTCTATCCCTAGCGGCTCGAACCATTGTAGCCCGAGCAAGCTAGGATGGTCTTTGTCCACAATGGTGAGTGGCAATATGTTGGTGCGGTCTTTGAATGAGACTTTGAAATGCCCAATGCCAGTTACGGGGATGCGGTTCCCTTGGTAGTCTCTAAGGATCAGCTTTTGGTCGCAAAGCTCGTGTCGGCATATGCTGGGTATTAGGCGCTTGATAGTGTGCCAGGAGACCATGGAGAGGTAGGATCCCGAATCGACCTCATGGAGCACGGTTGGTTCTCGATGTTTACTGTTACGCGTACTTTTCGGGCGTCTATGGTTGAAGAGTGGCCGATGACTACCGTTTGATGGGTCTCTTCTTTCTGCGGTGCCTCGTTGAATTGTTTGGTCCGGCCGTCTCGGCTCCAGCAACTGTCAGTTTGGCAATCCCGATGCTTTGGGGGCGGGTGCCGTCTCGTTGTCTAGGGCTGCCGCCTCGGCGCCGGGGACTATGGTTGCGTTTATTTCGGCAAACTTTTGCGATGTGCCCGTCCTTCTCGCAATGCCGACAAATGGCATAAAAAAAACGGCATTCAGAGCGGGGGTGATTGTCTCCGCATCCGGCGCATTGAAACCCTGACTTACGACCCCGCCGGTCTCGTCGATCGCATTCCGATCGGTGGATTTCTTCCTCCTCGTAGTCACTGTCAGAGGGAGATTCGACGTTGCCGTGGTGGGTGGAGGTGGTGTGTTTCTCCGGTGTTGAGGCCGTCTCACTGGCAGGATGGCGGTCGGTTGTATTTGCTCGCCGCATTCGAGCCGCTGATTTGCGGGTGGCTTCTGCTGCAGTTGCCTCAGCTATGGTGTCGGCGAGGGAGATACTGCCTTTTGCCATCAGCTTGCTTTGTAGTGTGGGGTCTTTTAGGCCAAGGACGACCTGGTCGCGCATGGCCTCTTCTAGGTCTGTGAATCCACATAACCCTCCTAAGTCCCTTAGATCAGCGATGAATTTGCTGATGCTCTCACCTTCGCACTGATCTCTTTGGTAAAAATCATGCCGGTGAATGAGAGTGGGCACGGCTGGAGCGTAGTGGTTTTGGAGGATGGGTGCGAGGTCGTCCCAGTCCATCGTCTTGACGTCTGCCGGTTTTGCCAAAGCTTTGGCCATTTTAAATACGGAGTCCGCAGTGTATTAAAAGTACAGCCCGTTTCCAGTTCCCGTTGGTGTCCTTCAGGTTGCTGCATTCCAAGAATATCTGAAACCGATCGATGTAGGACTCCCAGTCCTCAATGGCCGGGTTAAAGGGAGCGGGTGGCATGGTGTTGCTTGCCATCTTGATGGTCGTTTCACGCTGTTTACCATGTGCTGAGTTGTCTCGTTGTCTTCTCTATCCCACCTTCATCGCCAGTGTTATGTTCGGAAGGTCGGGTTCATTAAGACAAGAGACTTCGGCTCAGTAACAACAGCTCTTTATTTATCGGCTAGATAACACTCTAAAGAACAGTAGCCGCGGCGGCTCTTTTATAGAGCCGGCCGTGGCTAGGGCGTTAATGACACCGCTTCAAGTCTGCTGCGCTTGGTTTAAGCCAATCGCGGCAGACTCTTAGCGAGCCAATCAGAACTGTCCAAGCTGTCCAATCAGGTAGCGGTTTAAACGAACCAATGGGAATGTGGGGTTTCAAGTCTGTGGATATGTAACAGGGTGTTTTCTTTGTAATGTGAAATTCATTGTAATGTTTTCTTTCTTGTATCATTTATATTGTAACCAGTTTAATGTACTCATGTAAGGATTGTATTTGAGTGGCTTGCCCAGCAAGTTCTGCACACCTTGGACACCTTGGTGGGAGGGAAAATTATACAGCATGTTTGTATTATCTGTATTGTAAAACTAGCTGCATACACAGCACATACACAGACACAGAGGCTATCCCTTTGTTATCCCTTTCACCTACCTCCACACAAAGCTGCTCCTAGATTTATTTATTTTTTGCTGCTCCTAGCTTCCTTTTTTGTGTTTATTGCCTTTTTTTTTTGCTGCTCTGTGGCATTAAGGCCCATGAAAACTCCCTGCTAATTCCATGGGGGAGGGGGCATCTCTCTCAGACAATTCCTGAAGAGATAGCAGAAAAGAGATCTCCAAATCCCAAGCCCTGACTGTGACTCACAAATGATGCTGCCCAGTTCCCCAGTAAAGTAGAACATGTTGCACTGGTGGTCTCATGAGTCCAGGGCCCATTCATGTGTATTTTTAAAAAACACTAAATAGCCTGGATTGCACACTGACTAACCTCAATTTGGCCTCACAAACCCTGGAAGCTAAGAGCTAGGCAGGTAGTAACCACAACCTTGGAAATGAGCAGTCTGTAATTTAAAGGCTGTGGAAAATGTAGAGGCTTCTGCTTATAACCTGACTGTAAGTTCATAAAAAAGGGGTACATCAAACATCTGAAAATTAATTGGCATAAAAAAATTGGATACAAAAAAAAAAAAAAAAAAAAAAGAAAAGAAAAGAAAAGAAAAACCAGAAGTTCTCCCAGACTACTAAACCTTCAGAGTTAAAAGCTTTTGGGAGCCACTGAAAGAATCCTTTTCTGTTGCCTCTTTTTCAATGTGTTCCCCTTTGCATCAGAAAAATTAAAAGCACCCATCAAGTCTCCCTGATCTGATCACCTTTTAAACTTTTGTCAAAACATTCCGGTGTTTTGAAAAAAAAAATGAGGGATTGTTGGAAGATTCCCCTCTCTTCTAGGAAAACAGCCCCCACCCTTTGTCAAGTAGGGCTATTAAAATAGCTGGAGCCAGCTTACTTTTCACAACAAAGGAAGGAGAAAATTACAGGCATGAGATACAGAGAAAAAAACCTTACAAACTAGCCAAGATCCTTTCCCATAAAAAACAAATAGATGGCAAGCTATAAAAAAAACTTGTGAAAAGCAAATCAAAAGGCATAAGAGGAAACTCAGGATATTGCAACCTAATGCAACAAACAGCTACTATAAAACAATTACCAAGATCCCAGGAAGAGATCCCAATGTCAAAAGACAGGAACTCATCTCACACACACACAAATCAAAGACTTCAAAGGTTCACACTTACAAAATCAAAGGATCTGAAGGGTATAAAAAAGGAGTTTCTCTACTCACAAGATTAGATTAATCCTAGGAACGCTGTGAGATTTCTTACATGCCTTCCTATTAATAAACTGATTCTGACTTTCAACACAGCTGACCAAATCATTTTGCATTTCTCCCAGCTGGGAAATTTGAATCTACAAAAGGAAAGAACTTTGCCTATTACAAAAGGCCAAGGCTTCTTTTTCCTTTCCTCAATGGGATATGACGTTTCAGGCATTTTGATTCCAAGATGATCTGAATGTGAAGGTGGCTGGTGACATACAGGGTTAACAGTTCAGTTAACAGTTGAGTATGATGGCTTACTGATATTTGCAGTGGGGACCACATAATTGGACCAACTTTTAAATTTTGTGAAGTATTGTTTCTACTTATATTGGAGTGTCTCAAAGGACTGTAGGGATTTATGAAATTTAAGCATTGTGAAGTCTATAAAGTCGGTTCTTGCCCCAGAATCCACTAACATCACAGTCCCTTATTTCTATTTATCTGAGAGGATCAGGTCAATTTAAATTACAGCAATTCATATTCATTTAGATGGTGTTGCTCTCTCTTTAATGTTTGAAGAGTCCCTTTGGGAGCTCTTGTGAGAGGAGCTGTTTTATTTTCCCTGGTGGTGGCTTCTGTGTTTAACACAATAAACTCCCCTGCCCTGGATGGAGGTCTTTCTCCTCTTCTTGAAGCCCTGGTTGGACACATTCTCATTTCATGCCCAGAATCTCCAAAGTAAAAAAATAGAGTGCCAGGTCTCTGCACCTCTGTCTTTTTTCAGTTGTGGGTGATCTCTTTATGGCTCCTATTTCAATGGGCTACTCTCCTGATGACTCAATCCTTTGCAGCAATAAGGGAAGTGGGGCTCAATAGGTAATCTGTGATATCAGCAGCCTCTGACATCCAAATAGACTTTGAAGAATTTCCAAGCATGAAATTTCTAATTTCTATTTCTATGACAATAGAAATGTAGCAGATTTAGTCCGGTATCTGTTGATGTCCTTGCCTTATGATTTCATTGCCAATTTGGTCAATCACTCCCCATCTAAAAAAAGCAATTACAGATTCCTTATTCTACTCTAGGTCTGCTGTGATTAACTTGTATTTTCTGCAGACAGTCTGATATTTCTATTTTCCTGCTTAAGCTAATGGATTATGTAAGTTATTACAATTATATCAGATTTCCAAAGTGGCCCCTTAAGGTATCTATAAACTTGTGATAGTGATCCCTAACTGAGGCATTACCTAATTGATATAAGTGCCGAATGAGTTGCTGAAGCCATCAATAGATTCAGAATGAAGAAGGTTCATGATTAGTGGATTGCTTCCACTGTTCAGGTTCCCACAAACAACTCTCCGTGTGTTTTGAAGGTTCTTGTCCATTCTGATTCTCATCTGAATGTTTCTGGTAAGCTTTCTTGACTCTTTTGCAACACAAATTGTAGTACTGAGGCTGCTGCTGGTGTGAGAGGAGCAAAGGGTACAAGTTGTACCAAATTTAGCATTTGTTGCATAGTTGAAGTGCTGCAAACTTGCACAAATTGGGAACACAATGCAGGAGAGTGTCAACTGTTTAGTGGTCAGACACTGCTTCTGTCAGATGCAATGTTGGCTGTTTCTGTTGCTCCCTGGGAAAAAATTACTGGAGTGGAAATCAATGTCAGGCAGATAAATACAGTTCCACACATAATCAAGTTCAACTAATCTGATTTATTGCTTAAAGTCTATGCAGAGGAATCTGCTCAAATAATGGACAACCTTTTTAAAAAGAAATGGAGATAAATGGACAAGATCCACAAACTCAACATATTTTACACTTGAATGAACCCTAACAAATCCAAAACTGATATCCTAAGATACTGTGTTAACTATATGTTCATAAAATTATAATCAGTTTTTTACTGTGTTTATGTAATGCTTTAGGAATCGATAGTATAAAAATGATGAACATGTCTCTGCAAACATTAGACATTATTTGAGCCAATATCTGAAAAATCCTAATGGGGTACAAGAAAACTAGATGACCAAAATTAAGTTAAATGCATGTGTTGAAAAGAAGAAAGGACTTGGGTAAAGAATCTTGGAAAATGATAACACAGCAACATGAGCATTTTTTTGGGAATGGGCAATCATATTAAATCTTAATAATCATAAATATCACACACAAATACTTCTTTTACTTCTTTTACTCTTTTAGGTCAGGTCTAAAAACAATCATGTAGCATTTTGGCAAGGATATGCACCCCAGTAATGCAGTGCTAGAGGCCA
This sequence comes from Notechis scutatus, assembly GCF_049901735.1. Classification (NCBI taxonomy): domain Eukaryota; kingdom Metazoa; phylum Chordata; class Lepidosauria; order Squamata; family Elapidae; genus Notechis; species Notechis scutatus. Next base: position 114,011,557 of record NC_142025.1, read on the forward strand.
AGATAGAGAAGACTTCCACAGCTACGATGGCTTTTCCTTTTGTGCTCAGGTACGCTAGAAAGAAGGAGATCCACACACACGTAACCCAAGAAAAAGTAGAAGATAACAGATAACAGATAATCAGAGTTGGAAGGAACCTTGTCGATCATCTAGTCCAACCCCCTGCCCAAGCAGGAGACCCTGCACCATTTCTGACAGATAGGAGTCCAATTTCTTCTTGAAAATTTCAAGGGATGGCACTCTCACAACTTCCGAGGGCAAGCTGTTTCATTAGTTGATTGTTCTCACTGTCAGAAAGTTTCTCCTTATTTCTAGGTTAAATCTCTCTTTGTTCAGTTTCCATCCATTATTCTTGTCTGGCCTAAGGAGCTTTAGAAAATAGCTTGACCCCCTCCTCTGTGTGGCAGCCCTTCAAATATTGGAAGACTGCTATCATGCCTCCCCTGGCATTAGATGAGGGAATAGAAGGGGAACTTACCCAATTTGCAGATGATACTAAGCTGGCAGGAATAGCTAACACCCAAGAAGATAGGCTCAAGATCCAGATGGATCTTGACAGACTAGAACACTGGGCCATATCTAATAAAATGAAATTCAATGTAGAGAAAAGTAAATTCCTACACTTAGGCAAGAAAAAACAAAGTACACATATAGATTGGGTGAACTAGGCTCAATAGCAGTAACTGTGAGAGGGATTTTTGAGTCTTAGTGGACAACCAGCTAAATATGAGCCAGCAGTGTGCAGCAGCAGCCAAAAAAGCTAATGCAATCCTAAATTGTATTAACAGAGGGATACAATCAAGATCAAGGGAAGTACTAATACCACTCTATGAAGCCTTAGTAAGACCACACCTAGAGTACTGCATCCAGTTTTGTTCACCAGATTATAAAAAAGATGTTGGGACTCTAGAAAAAGTGCAGAGAAGAGCAACCAGGATGATTAGGAGACTGGAGGCTCAAACATACAATGAACGGTTGCAGGAACTGGGCTTGGCTAGTCTAGTAAAGAGAAGGACCTGGGGAGACATGATAGCAGTCTTCCAATATTTGAGGGGCTGCCACAGGGAGGAAGGGTCAAGCTATTTTCTAAAGCAACTGTAGGCCAGACAAGGAATAATGGATGGAAACTAAACAAGGAGAGATAAGTTTCCCTTCTATTCCCTCATCTATGTTGTTAATGAAGATATTGAAGAGTACTGGGCCTAAGATGGAGCCTTGTGGCACCCCACTGCTTACTTCCCTCCATGTAAACTTAGACCCATTAAGGACTACTTGTTCAGTACGGTTGGCCAGCCAGTTGCGAGTCCATCTAGTGGTGGTGCTTTCTATTCCACTTTTTTCTAGCTTACTAAGGAGTAGGTTGTGGTCTACTTTGTCAAATGCCTTGCTGCAATCCAAGTATATTATGTCCACAGTATTTCGCTGGTCTACTAATTTAGTCACTATGTTGAAGAATGAAATGAGATTGGTTTGGAATGATCTGTTTTTAACAAACCCATCCTCACTGCTCGTTATTACTTTATTTATTTCTAGATGTTGGCAAATCTGTTGTTTTATTATCTTGTCCAGTATCTTCTAGGGTATTGATGTTAGGCTGATTGGTCTGTAGTTTCCTGGGTCTGTTTTTTTTTTTTTTTAAGATGGGAACCACATCAGCTCTTTTCCAGTCCTCTGGTAGTTCCCCGGTGCTCCAAGATTTTTGAATGATATGGTGCAGTGCAGTGGTGGGATTCAAATATTTTTACTATCAGTTCTGTTGACATGGCTTGGTGGGCATGGCATGGGAAGGATATTTTAAAATCTCCAGTCAGAGGTGGTATTTGCTGGTTCTCCAAACTACTCAAAATTTCCACTACTGATCCTCCAGAACTTGTTAGAACCTGCTGAATACCCCATCTGTTGCACTGGTTCTGAGATGACCTCTGCCAGCTCCTTTAAAACTCTGGGATGTAATCCATTAGTGCTGGTGATTTGTATTCATCAAGATCAGACAGGTGTTCTCTTACTATTATTTTGCTTTTTTAACTTTTATTTCTGGTCTGTCTTTTACAGTTATGTTTTTGGTGGGTTGAGCTAGTTTGTTTTTGCGTGAAAACCGATGCAAAGAATGAGTTAATCAAGCTCTGCTTTCTCTCTGTTGCTTGTTACTTCCTTGCTGTTAGATCGGGTAGATCAGGTTCATTGAGACGCGAGACCAAAGTGAACAGTCAGCTCATTATTGAATATACAGTTCTGTGCAAGACCTGCGAGCCACTCGGCTTTATTCAGCCCGCCGGTGGCTCGGCGGCCAATGACAGCGCTTTGAATTTCCTGCGATCGGCTCGGCCAATCGTGGTAGATTCTTAGCGCGCCAATCACAGTGGTTTAGTTAACCAATCGGGTTGCGGTCCGCGTGGACCAATCAGAACTCAGGATTTGGAGAATGTTAATATAGAACACTTGCCATCTTCTCTCTTTAGTGGACCGACTGTTTTCTTGATTTTTTTTCCTGTTACTTATATGTTGGAAGAAACTTTTTTTTATTATCTTTGACTTTTGTTGCAAGTTTTTGTTCGTTCTGAGCCTTTGCTATCCAGACTTCGTCTTTGCAGATTCTGGCTATCTGCTGATATTCTGCCTTAGTTTATGTCCTTCTTTCCATTTTTTGTACTTGTTGTTAGGAATAACATGGTTACCTAACTTAGTTTGGGTAAAATAATATATATAAACTATGTTAGTGAGTTTAAGTGTGTGTATCACTTTAACTGTAAAACATGTATTTTGGGTGCGGTTGTAAAATCACCATAAGAGGGAGCAAGAGAGCTCACTGTTTGCTGGCTTTTACTGGATTGCTGACAATGATGGATTGATGGTGATAACTGCGTGTTTTCCCTGCTATTGCTGAACGAAGAAAAGAGGTTTGATTTTCTTCATATCTCTACTGCAAAAAGAGATATATTACTGGACTGATTACTTGTAAGTTTACTGACCTCTTTTTCGACACTGGACTTTGCTAATGAATAATCCCCGGATGGACTGAACTAGTGTATGATATATGGACTGTTTGACTATGCTATAACTCTTACTGGAATAAAAACTATTTAACTGGCATAGTGTATCTGTTTTACTGAGTGTAAGCTACAACAACGTTTATCTCACATATCTGCCTGCCTGCCTGACTGCTGTTGCACGTTCTGCTAGGGTGTATATCCCTAACACTTGTCCTTTTCGCTTTTAATTTGCCAGACAGATCTTTGTGCAGCCATGCTGGTTTCTTCTTGGATTTCTTGTTTTTCTTTCTCAGTGGTATTGTGCTGGTCTGGGCTTCTATGATCATACTTTTTAGAGTTTCCCAAGATTCTTGAGTTGTTTTCCCCTTTAGGATTTTCTTCCATGGAATCTTTCCCAAGTTCTGTCTAAGTTCATTGAAATCAGCTCTTTTAAAATCCAAGACTCTGGTGTCATTATGTTCTGTTGCTTGTGTTTGTGTTATGTTGAATTCTAGCATAACGTGGTTACTCTCACCCAAGGTTCCTGCAGTTTCAACTCCCTCTATCACTTCTTCCCTGTTTGTAAGAATTAAGTCCAGTGTGGCTGTCCCTCTAGTTCCATACTCTACCTTTTGGACAACAAAGTGGTCAGCTAAGTTGGTTAGGAACTTATTTGATTTCTCACTTGGTGCAGAATTAGTTTTCCAATTGATATCAGGATAATTGAAGTCCCCCATTATTATTGCATTGTGTTTCCTGCATATGTTGTTAGTTGGCTGGCAAAAAGGTCATCTATTTTTTATGCTTGGTTGGGTGGCCTATGATACACACCTATGGCCATGTTATTCTTTTCTTCTTTTATATTGACCCATATGCATTCTTGTAGGTTTTCATCTTTGGTTTCATGCATTTCTGTAGCAATATAGTGGTCCTTTGTGCACTATATGCACAGAAGGAGAAGAAAGCTGAGCCCCCATTGCACTGTAAAATCATTTCTTGGAGTTCTGAGTGCATGTCCAATTCAGGGAATGGAGGAGATGTCGACAACCAAAGAACACGAAGACACACTTAGAAGAGAGAGCAGGAAAGGACAGTACAAAAAGCCAATCTATTCCCCACTCATTTCCTCATCTGAGATCCTGGTTTAGTTGCCATGAAGGCAATAACCACAGTGATACTATTGGCCAGTACACTAGAAATGGCCACTGAGATGGTGATACCAAACATTGATTGTTGGAGAAGGCAGGTCACTTTGCCAGGTTGGCTGAAGAGGAACAAAGAGGAGAAAAAATAGAGCAAAAGAGAGACAAGAAGTGTGTAGGTTATGAATCGGTTGTTGGCTTTGAGAACAGGAGTCCAGTACTTAATAAGTGTTACAAGTATCTATGATGTCAAGAAAAAACAAACCAACAGCTGCTGAGGCTAAACCAATTCCTAAGATTTCTTCAAAAGTTAGAAAAAACAGCATTTTCAGGATACATCCTTTCTTTTCTTTATTTGGATAATAATCTTCTGAACATTAAAAATGATCTAAATATATGTTTGTAAAATAGAAATTGATTTTTAACTACATTTATGTAATGCTTAAGGAATTCAAAGTATAAAAACCATGAAATGTCTCTGTAAACATTAAACTACATTTGACCCAGTATCTGAAATGTCCTAAAAGAGAATAAGAAAGCTAGATGACCAAAATCAAGTTCAATTGATGTGTTGAAAAGGAGAAAATCATTAGGTTAAAGAATTTTGGAAAATAGTGAAAATAAAGCAGCATGAGCACTGAATTTGGAATGAACAATCATAGTAAATCTTAATAATCATAAATATCTTACACAACTCTTACTTTGACAGAAATAAAAACTTCTACCTTCCTATCACTTATATGTTTCCTATAGATAACAGTCTTTCTAGTCATTTTTCAGCAATTTATCTGAGCCAGAAAAATCACTGGATGCACTAATGTCTCTTTGTGAGTTTCTCCCTTTGGTTGAGGTCAGGCCGGAAAACAATGATGTGGCATTTTGGCAAAAATATGCACCCCAGTAATGCAGCACTAGAGGCCAAGATGGAGAAGATTTCCACAGCTACCATGGCTTTTCCTTTTGTGCTCAGATAGGATGGAAAGAAGGAGATCCACACACTGCAAATGCCAACATGCTGAAGGTGATTAACTTGGCTTCATTAAAGCTGTCAGGCAATTTTCGGGCAAGGAAAGCCACAATAAAGCTGGCGATGGCCAAGATACCCATGTAGCCCAAGACACAGTAGAAGAAGAAAGCTGAACCCTCATTGCACTGTAAAATCATTTCTTGGAGCTCTGAGAACATGTCCAACTCAGGGAATGGGGGAGATATTGACAACCAAAGAATACAAAGACACACTTGGAAGAGAGAGAAGGAAAGAACAGTACAGAAAGCCAATCTATTCCCAACCCACTTCCTCATCTGAGATCCTGGTTTAGTGGCCATGAAAGCCACAATCACAGTGATGGTTTTGGCTAGTACACTAGAAATGGCCACAGAGAAGGTAATGCCAAACATTGATTGTCAGAGAAGGCAGGTCACTTTGCCAGGTTGGCTGAGGAAGAACAAAGGGGAGAGAAAACAGAGCAGAAGAGAGACAAGGAGAGTATAGGTGAGGGACCGGTTGTTGGCTTTGACAATAGGAGTATCCCTGTGCTTAATAAATGTTCCAAGTACCCATGATGTCAAGAAGAAGAAACAAAGAGCTGCTGAGGCTAAACCAATTCCTAAGGTTTCTTCAAAAGTTAGAAAGACCAGCAGTTTCAGGATACATCCTTTCTTTTCTTTATTTGGATAATGATCTTCTGGACATTTAAAACAGTCATCCATATCTGTAAGGAATATCCAGGGTATTATTTTCATCTAAGCAATACATATTATTGAGGGGTGCTTAGTGCTCTTTGAACTTGCTTGTTTCCTTGCAGACATTTTATTTCCCTAACTAGGTAACATCATTATTACGAGGAAGGAGTGCTGTTTGCTCTTTGTTTATATTCTGGTGTCTTGACTGTCAGTGTGGGGACTGTCTTAGAGATTATTTAGTTGGGCTCTTTGTTGGTGGTTCTTTTGCAAGTTTTTGATTGGGGTATTGTTTAATTGATTATTGGTCTGAAGCTAGCTCTGGAGATAATCTGTGTTGATCTGGGTGCTGATTACTGGTGGAGAGCTCCTGGAATCTTTTTGTTCTCTTTGGGGCTGATTGATTGTATCTTTTGCATAGTCTACATGTGTTGTATATTGATAGCTGATTTGTCAGAGTGCCAGGAAATTCCCTGGCATTATGGAACTTGGCCCAATCAAGGATTGTCATCTTTTACCAATTGAAACTATAGTTACCTCTGTCTATATGTTGTGAATTTAAAGAATTTTCTTCATGTCTTCTGATCATCAGTTGGTGTTTATGGATGCACTCTGCCAGTCTGCCTATTTGTCCTATATAGTGATTGTTGCAATTCTGACTTTGTATGTTGTATGTTACTCCTGTTTTTTTCTTCTAGGATTGCTGGGACTTTTGGTTTGCTTAGGATGTTTTGAAGGGCTTTAGTTGGCTTGTGTGTTACACTGATTCCATGCAGTTGTATAATCTGTTGGTGGCTTTTGGGATATTCTTTACATATGGCAATTTAATTCTTTTTAGGGTTTGAGTTAGTTGTGTAGATATCCATTTTGTTGTTACATAGATTCCCAATTTCCCTTTTTTGTTGTTCTGGATTGCTGCAATGTGTTTGGGCTCATTTAAATAAAGTCCTTTCACTGGATACCCATACAACTAACAGCAAACAGCACTCCTTACTGGCATTGATAATGTCACCTGGTTAAGGAAATGAAACATTTACAAGAAAACAATCAAGCTCAGAGAATAACTAGGACTCCTCATTTCAACGCTGAGCTGCAAATATTCTCCTTTCTTGGTAATCCATATTATTGCAAATCACTTTATTAATTTCATGCAACATATTAATTTACTAAAATTTGCTTAAGTTTAATGAAATATAGTAGAATTCCTACCCTACCATTTTTATTTGAAATCTTCCCTTCTGGGCATGGAACACAGTCATAGCAGCAGAACTGATCCCCCTCAATACTTTTCTTCCAGGATCAGGGGAAAAAAGGGTCATTACATCTGGAAAATGGAGGAACCTGGTGATAAACATCAGGGCTGGCATTCAAATTTCTTAACAACTGGTTCTGTGAGCATGGCCTGATTTGTGGGTGTGGCTTGGTGGTCATGTGGCTGGGTGGGCATGACTTGTATGTAAATATTGTAAATATTTATGTAAATATTGAAATTATTATTTAGAAAAGAGCAATTTTTACCTAAAACCAGGTAAATCAGACAGACAGATTGAGTTGCTTGCAGAATCACAGATTCACTCAGAGAACGATTTTTCACATAAAATTTGCTTGCAAGCAAACTCACAAAGTTAACTCACAACACACCCTGTATGTAATTATTGATTCTTTTTTTTATAAAAAGAGCAACTTTTACCCCAAACCAGGCAAAGCAGGCAGGCAGATTGAGTTCCTCACAGAATCACAGATTCACTCAGAGATCTACCTTTCTATAATCTATTACCTGAGTCTGCACTGAAAAATAGAAGCTAGAAAAGTTCAGCTCTGCTTTTAGATGAGCTAGAAAGCAAGAAATCTAACAATTTCCTGCTTTCTAGCTCATCTAAAATCCCATCACAGCTGATAGTCAGAACAGCTGATGGTCCAGGGGAAAAAAGGAAAAATAGGAACTTACCAAAAATTAGGAGAAAGCACAAGGCAGGCAAGTTGGATGGTGCGCATGCCAGGTAAGGAGTGAATGGATGGGAAGGTGACAGGAGGGACAGACAATGGCATGATTTGCCAGTTTTCCGAACTGTGCAGAATCGTAACAATCAATTCAATAGAACCAGTCCAAAGAAGTAGAATCCCACCCCAATAAACATAAATGGTTTGTAATTTTTCTTCATTATGGAGAGGAAATATTTTTTTTTTATTTCCCAAAAGATAGATAAAAAGATGTAGCAATTTAAAAAAAAACATAGAAATTAGAATGATGTACAATATTTCCTATTTGTAGGACAGGGTGAACAACTAATTCCACTTTGTGACAATCTCATGGAAAAAAAATACTGAATTTATTAGCTTCATCCACAAATTAAAATGATGTAGAAACCACAATTATGTGGAAAAGGTCCTGTTTGAAGGGCAGGGAGAGTAAATAATTTCACAAAGTGACAATTTCATGGAAACATGGCCATTTGGTTTCAAATGGAAATGAAACAAAATATACAAACATGGCTTTTGTATTGTAATATCATTTTTTCAATTTAATGTGTGCTTGGTCTTCAACATTTGAAAAGAATATTCCACTGTTTCTGTAAAATCCAGGAATCAGATTTTGAAAGAGACTAAGTTCAATATGGGATCATAATGGATCAAGGCATGGTCAATTCATGAATTCAATACCTGGTTAAAAGCTGTATTCCATATAATCATGTCTTCCTCAATCCATAATTCCTTCCCTCTTGGAGCCTGTAGATCCAACTTTCCAACTCTAACTCTCTGAAAGGATCTATTAGGAAACGTGATCAAGTTGGTGATGTCAAATCCACCTGTTACTTCCCCTTTCTCATTCAGGAACACTCTCTCCCCAGCTGAATTGTTAAAAGAAATGCCTTGAAGAAATGAATGGAGCTACTTGAAGGGGAATAGGAAAAGAAAGGGAATTGAAAGCAATATAATAGA